>NW_028132765.1:0-106580 GCF_964374135.1 Grampus griseus | reverse complement strand
CCCTTAGGAGGGAGGTGGCCTTTTGGGCTGCTGATTTCCAGGTTTTTAGATACCGCCAGTATCTTGGCCAGATGTGGCAGTGGGCCAAGCCCCTTAGTGACCGTAGTTTATCCTACCTGGATGGCATTCTTGCATTGTTCCATTTCAAGTGGTCCCAGTTTTTGCACTAATTCTCCAATGGCGATTCACCTTTCACCAGGAATGTAAAGGTCAAAGGGTTTAGCTAAATTAGGGAGTTCCAGGGCAAGGGTCTGAATTGACTGCTCTTTCCATTCTTGAAAGGCCACTTCTGGATTCTATTCAAAAGGATCATCATCTTTTCCTTTCAGTGTTTCATATAGAGGCCCAGCTAGTAGACTGTAGTTAGGGATCCAGAAGCAGCAAACCCTGGCCTCCCCAGGAACCCCTAAGCTGTCTTCTAGTTTTAGAAAGGGGTAAGGCTGAAAATGGTTTCTTCCCTTTCCTGGGATGGGCTTCTCTGACCTTGTGTGAGAATGAAGCCCAGGCAGGTCACCGCAGTCTGTGATATTTGAGCTTTTTCTTGGACAACTTCTATCCTTTATTGTCTTGGTAGTTCAGAGGCCTCCTTAGTAGGGCTGGCGATCAGAATGTCGTCTGCATATTGAAGGAGGGTTTCCTTTTCCAGAGGTAGAACTTTTAGGTCTTTAGCTAAGCTTTCCCCAAAGACGGTGTGGGAATTTTTGCACCCTTGGGTCCAGACGGCCCGGAAGTATTGTTTTAGTTGTATGTTGAGTCCTGCCACTCACAAGCCAAAATTTCTTGTGACTCTGGGACTAATGGAATACAAAAGAAGGCATCATTGAAGACTAATACAGAATACCATGTCCTGGTGGTTGGTAGAATGACCAGCAGGGTGTAGGAATTAGGAGCAACTGGAGGTATATCCTCGGTGGCTTCACTGACTGTCCTGACATCCTTTACCAGGTCCCCAGCAGCCCATGGGGCTCTCGTGGTCAGACCAATCCCAGAATATGGAGCTCACCTGGGCAGGTACCCCACCCCCACCCCAGCCCACGGGGCTCTCGTGGTCAGGCCCCTCCCAGGATACAGAGCTACCCTTGCAGGTACCGTGGCAGGGCTGGGCACACAGGAACCGTGCACATAGCCCTCATTGCAGAGCACCCCCAGCTCACCTGTCGCTCAGAGCTGACACAGAGCACCTCAGAGCAGGACTTGAACTAACAAACAGCAGCTGCGACAGGTCTGTGACCCTGGGCATCACTCCGTGAGGCCTCCCTCCACCTGGTCTTCCAGAGACTTCCACTGCACCCGGGGCACCAGGCCTCTGTCTCCAACCACCACCCACCCCTCCTCTCCCTGACTCCTGGGTTCCTCTCATTAGGAGAGGGTTTTCTTGAAGTTGTCTCCCACTCATGGGCCAGATAAAATGATTAGAAAACAAGCCAAAGCTGCAGCCCCTTGTCTATCCTGACTCTCAGGAGCCCACACCTGTTCCTTGGACCTGGCCGGTTCAGCAAGTTCCATTTTCTGCAACTGTGAGCCCCTGAGGGGTGATGATTGGCTGACCTGGGCAGCCTTACCGTGCCGGCCAGCCCTCCCCAGGTGTGCCTGGGTTGAGATCAATATAAATACCACTCCAGGCAGCAAGAGCCCCTGCAGCCGTGCCTGACGCCATTTTCTCTGCCCTGTCAGCAGTCTCGGGGCTGGGCTGGTGGGAGGGAGTGAGAGGCCACGGCTTTGTGGGTGGCCCAGTGTGAGTGGGGCTCTGCTGGACTTTCTGCAGCAGTTGCCAGGCTGCCACCTGCTAAAGAAGAGGATGTGTCACCCATACCTTCTGCTGGAATTTCTCCCTGGGCAGAGGTGAGGAAGGAAAAAAGCAGTGGGGGCAGGGACAGGACGGGTATCTCAGGCAGGGAAATGGAAATCTTCCAGAAGAGCACCCAGGGCCAGGACCATCCTGGCTGGCCTGCAGGCACCAAGTCGGCCGGCATGCTGTCACTCGTGTGGCTCTATGGCCCTTCCTCTAGGCTTTCAAGTCCTTGTATATATTCAGGTGTTTTACCTGGGACGGGTGGGAATAGTTCAGCAGCAACTGGCCTGGGGCTCAGCTCACGTTTACTCACAGATGCCTCGGCACGGTGCCCCAGCTTTGCAATGAGGACGCTTGTTGCGTGGGGGCTGCTGGCTGAATGGGAGACGATTCCCCACCACTGACCAACTTCAGAATTGTTTACAACTGGAGCAAGTGCCCTGATACGGTTTTCCTCTGTGTAACTGGTGGGTTCTGTGTTTTTTTCTCTTTTTCGTTTTTGGTTCAAGGTAGATTTTATTCCTCTTTTTTGTATTTACAGATATAAGCATGGAAATAATTTATTCATATAAATACATGTATGTGCAGGGAATAATTGTTTTTTCTGTTTTATTTTTTAAATTTTATTTCTTTTTAATTTTGAATTTTATTTTATATTTTTATACAGCAGCTTCTTATTGGTTATCTATTTTATACATATAAATGTATACATGCCAATCCCAGTCTCTCAACTCCTCCCACCACCACCCCCCCAACAGCTTTCCCCCCTTGTTGTCCATACGTTTGCTCTATTTATGCCTTGCAAAATGGTTAATCTGTACAGTTTTTCTAGGTTCCACATATATGCATGAATATACAAGATTTGTTTTTCTCTTTCTGACTTACTTCACTCTGTATGACAGTCTCTAGATCCATCGACGTCTCTACAAATGACCCAATTTCATTCCTTTTCATGGCTTAGTAATATTCCATTTTATATATGTACCACAGCTTTATGCATTCGTCTGTCTGTGGGCATTTAGGTTGCTTCCATTACCTCGATATTGTAAATAGTGATGCAATGAACATTGCGGTGAATGACTCTTTTTGATTTATGGTTTTGTCTGGGTATATGTCCAGTACTGGGATTGCTGTATCATATGGTAATTCTATTGTTAGTTTCTTAAGAAATTCCATATTGTTCTCCATAATGACTGTATCAATTTATATTCCCAACAATAGTGGAAGAGGGTTCCTTTTCTCCACACCCTTTCCAGCATTTTTTGTTTGTAGATTTTCTATGATGCCTACTCTACCAGGTGTGAGGTGATACCTCATTGTTGAATCCATTTCGTTGAGCAAGGGGTAGGTCTTGTCTATTACATATTTGGCTTATGGAACGGTATCTGTGCTCATTTCAAACTCTGCTTTTATGCAGCACCCCAACTCACCTTCCCCCTTAAGCAAGCATAAGTTGGTTTTCTAAATTTGAGACCCTGTTCTGTTTTGTAATTCAGTTCATGTGTAGCCAAGTTCACATTCCGTGTATTAGTGATACCTTATGATGTTTCTTTTTCTGTGTGACTTATTTCACTTAGAATCATCGTGCCTCAATCCACTCATTATGCTGGTACGGGCCTGGTGACATAGATTTCATTGCTGATGGTATTCTGTTGTACATAAGTACCGCAACTTCTTTATCCATTATTTGCTCTCTGGGATATTTAACTTGTGCCGCAGAAGAGATTCCTGTAAAAAGAGCCATCCCAAATTTTGGGGTGGCTGTGTGTTTTTGATTTTAATTTCCCTAAACTATAGGACCATAAGTGGAAGTGCCCTAGGCTCTGTTGCTTTGTTTTTTAGATGTTTCAGGAAACACCATACACTTCTACAGAGCGGCTGTTGGTAATTTACATCCCGCCCATCAGCATAACAAGGCTCCCAGTTCTCCATGGCCTGTTCTGCCTTTCTGGATTTTACACTTTTTTCAGATGGCCCTTTAGACCGGGGGGAAGTGAGACTTCATTGTAGTGCAGATTTCCTTTGCAAGCTTGCTTGGTTGGCCAAAAAGGGCGTATGCGTTTTTTCCTGAATATATTCAGGAAAAAACGCATACGCCCTTTTTGGCCAAGTGCATCATTGTGGACGTTCTGCCTCTTTTCCTATGCTTTCGATGCAATTGCAGTCTACCTCCTGAAATCGGTTTCCTGCAATTCTGCCCCGCTTTCAAGTCCTCTTGGCAGCCTTACTTCAGTATATTTTTGGACGATAGCTGTCATTTATAACTCTGCAGGTTTGTGAATTACAGTGTCCCTGAGCTCCTTTCTTCAACTCGCTTTCTTTTGAGCTGGCCGCAACACCGCAGGATGGCTTCAGGCCCTAATCTGGTTCCGGCACGGCACGCTGAGCCTTTGGTTAGTTCCTCTTCCTGGTGGGAAATGAGAGTTAAATTTGACCGTCCAGACACCTCCAGCTAGTCTCTCATTGGTTCTCCCTATTCCTGTTCCTCTTCCGCAGAAATTGCAAACTGGGCCAAACAGGAGGTTAAAGGCGCTGACTCTCCAAGTCGGGAGAGTGTTAGTAAAGCGTCTGGAATGTTGCACCCGAGTACCAGGGAAGGAAAACTGAGACATATTTGAACACGTCTCCCGTTCACACGGTTGATCATACTCTGGGTTCCACATGCATGTTTTAGCTGAAGGAAGAATACCTTAAACCTGGAGAGTTGAGACCCGTGGAATGGGTACCAGGCAATATGACTTCAAAGGGTCTTCATTTGCTCACCGAACCTCTCCAATCCTATCACTGCTGCGTTTATGCCCCTGTACACATGCTTGATTCTCTTTCGGAGACATAACAATCCATAGGTTTTAAGATACTTACTAGTCAGGTAAATTCTTAGGCGTTTAATATGGGGTGTTGAGTCCATTTCGTTGAGCAAGGAGTAGCTCTTGTCTATTCCATATTTGGCTTAAGGAACTTTATCTGTGCTCATTTCAATCTCTGGTTTTATGCAGCACCCCAACTCACCTTTCCCCTTAAGCAAGCATAAGTTGGTTTTCTAAATTTGAGACCCTGTTCTGTTCTGTAATTCAGTTCCTGTGTAGCCAAGTTTACATTCCGTGTATTACTGATATCTTATGATGTTTCTTTTTCTGTGTGACTTATTTCAATTAGAATCATCATACCTGAATCCACTCATTGTGCTGCTAAGGGCCTGATGACATAGATTTCATTGCTGAGTGATACTGCTTTGTAAGTAAATACCACAACTTCTTTATCCATTTTTCAATTTCTGCGATGTTGAACTTGTACTGTAAACGAGGTTCTTGTAAACAGAGGCGTCCCAAACTTTGGGGTGGCTGTGTCTTCTTGATTTTAATTTCCCTAAGCTATAGGACCATAAGTGGAAGTGCCCTAGGCTCTGTTGCTTTGTTTTTTAGATGTTTCAGGAAACACCATACACTTCTCCCGAGTGTCTGTTGGCAATTTACATCCCGCCCAACAGCATAACAAAGCTGCCAGTTCTCCATGGCCTGTCCTGCCTTTCTGGATTTTACACTTTTATCAGATGGCCCTTTTGACCGGGGGGAAGTGAGACTTCATTGTAGTGCAGATTTCCTTTGCAAGTTTGCTTGGTTGGCCAAAAAGTGTGTATACGTTTTTTCCTGAATATATTCAGGAAAAAACGCATACGCCCTTTTTGGCCAAGTGCATCATTGTGGACGTTCTGCCTCTTTTCCTATGCTTTCAATGCAATTCCAGTCTACCTCCTGAAATCGGTTTCCTGCAATTCTGCCTTGCTTTCATTGCCTCTTCATAGCCTTACCTCAATATATTTTTTGAAAATAGTTGGCCTTTATAACTCTGCAGGTTTTTGAATTGCAGTGGCCCTTAGCTCCATTTTTCAGCTCTTATTTTTGTGGTCTTGCCCCATAACCACAGGATTCCTTGAAGCCCTATTTTTTTTCTGGGGCACCTTGCTGTGCCTTTGGTTAATTCTTCTTACTGATGTGACATTAGAGTGACATGTGCCCATTGAAACCGCTACAGCTAGTTTCTCACTGGTTCCCCCTATTCCCATTCATCCTCTGCACTAACTGCAGACTGTGCGATACCAGAACTTAAAGGCATTGACTCCATGTGGGGATGTTGTTAGTAAAGCGGCTGGAATGTCGATCCGGAGCCCCAGGAGAGGAAAAATGAGGTGCGTTTTAGAAACCTTTCCCGATCATATGGTATACCAGTCACTGGGTTTCCCAAGCATGGTTTAGCTGTAGGAAGATTCCCTTCAACCTGGAGTGTTGGGACCCTTGGACTGAGTAGCATGAAGTATTGCATTAAACTTTCGGCAGTTGCTCACCAAAGCTCACCAATCCTCTCAGCCCCAAGTGTCCAGCCTTATGTCTTATCCAGCTGTGGGTTTATATGTGGTCAATCCAGGTTGCATCACATCCCCTGAGCGAATTTTGTAAGAATTTTTCTCTCTTTCATTGTTTCAGCGTTTTGTTTTTAAAATTTATTTCTATAATGGGGTTTAGCTCATTTTCACTGCTGTGTTTGTGCCGCTCTGCACACACTTGATTCCCTTATGGAGATATATCAATACATGGGTTTTAAGATTCTTATTACTCAGATATATTTCTCTGCGGTGTATAGGGTGTGTTGAGGCCAGTTCATTGAGCAAGGTGTAGATCTTGTCTAATACCTATTTGGTTTATTGAACGGTATCTGTGCTAATTTCAAACTCTGGTTTTATGCATCACCCCACCTCTCCTTTCCCCTTAAGCTGACATAAGTGTGTTTTCTAAATGTGAGACAGTGTTCTGTTCTGTAATTCATTTCTTGTGCAGCCATATTTACCCTCCCTCTAAAAGTGATATCTTATGATATGTTTCTTTTTCTGTTTGACTTATTTCAAGTAGTATTATCGGACCTAAATCCACTCTTTATCCTTCTACTAGCCTTATTACATTGATTTCATGGTGAAGAGATATTCCATTGTACATAAGTACCACATCTTCTTTATCCATTGTTCTCTTTCCTGGGATATTTAAGGTGTACTGAAGTTGAGGTTCTTGTAAACAGAGTAGCCCTAAACTGTGGTGTGCTTGTGTCTTGTTGATTTTTAGACTTCCCTAGATATACTCCCATGATTGGAAGTGTCCTATGCTCTGTAGCTCTGTTTTTTAGATGATTTAGGAACCACCATACACTTCTCCAGAGTGGCTCTCGGCAGTTCACACACTGCCCATCAGCGTATAAAGGCTCCCTGTTCTCCATGGCCTGTCCTGCATTTCTGGTTTTTACAATTTTTTAGGATGGCCCTTTTGACCGGTGGGAAGTGAGACTTCTTTGTTGTGCACATTTGCATTGCTTGCTTGCTTCGTTGCCCATAAAGTGCGTATGCGTTTTTTCCTGGATATAATCAGGAAAAAACGCATATGCCCTTTTGGGCCAACTGCATCATTGTCGAAATTCTGCCGCTTTTCATGTGCGTTAAAGACGAGTCCAATCTATCTCTTGAAATCTGTTTCTTGCAATTCTGTCTTGCATTCAGATCCTCTTCTTTGCCTTACCTCAACGTATTTTTGGACGTTAGTTTTCATTTATAACTCTGCAGGTTTGTGAATTGCAGTGACCCTGAGCTCCATTTTTTAAGTTGCTCTTTTGTGAGCTGGCCTCAAACCCGCAGGATTGCTTCAGGCCCTATTTTGGCTCCGGCGAGGCAGGCTGAGCCTTTCTTTAATTCTTATTCTTAATGGGAAATTAGAGTGATATGTGCCCGTCCAAACCCCTACAACCATTCTCTCATTGGTTCCCCCTCTTCTCGTTCATCCTCCTCACAATTTGCAAAATGTGTGAAACAGAAGTTTAAATGTGCTGATTCTCCAAATGGGGAGATTCTAAGTAACGTGGCTGGAATGGTGAACAGGAGCACCAGGAGAGGATAAATGAGGTGCATTTTAGACACATCTCCCGATCACATGGTGTACAGTCCTCTGGGTTTTCCATGCATGTTTTAGCTGTAGGAAGATCCCTTGAACCTGCAGATTTGGGACCCATTGAATGGGTACCAGGTAGTATTACTTTAAAGGGTGTGCATTTCCTCACCCAACCTCACATTTCTCTTAGCGCAAACAGTTTCCAGCCTTATGTCTCATCCTGCTGTGGGTCTAGATGTGTTCAATCCATGTTGCATCACCGTCCCTGAGGAAAAGTTGTAAGAGGTTTTCTCTGTCTCTCTGTCGTTTATTTTTTTCAATTTATTACTATATTGGTTACAGCTGATTTTCAAAGCTCTGTTTCTTGCTGCTGTACATCCACTTGATTCACGTACAGAGAGTCATCAATAAATTCTTTTTCAGATTCTTACCAGTCGTATATATTCTTTTCCGGTGACTTGAGTGTGCTGAGTGCAGTTCTTTTAGCTACCGTGTAGGCCTTGTTGATTATCAGTTTGGTATTTGGAATGGTATCTTTGCTAATTTCAACCTCCTGGATGATGCCTCACCCCTCCCCACCTTTCCCGTTTAGCAGCCTTATGCGTGTTTTCTACATATTTGACTATGTTTTTGTTTTGTAATTTATTTCATGTGTAGCCATTTTGGATTCCACCTTTAAGTGATATCTTATGATGTGTGTCTTTTTCTTTTTGAATTCTGTCACTTAGAATGATCATACGTAACTCCTCCGGAGTTGTTACAACTGGCCATATTTCATTGATTTCCAGGCTGAATAATATTCCACTCTACCTAAGTACCACATCTCTATCCATTTTTTCCCTCCAGAGACATTTAAGTTATATCCTAGTCGAGGATCTTTTAAACAGAGAGGGGGTAAACATTGGGGTGCCTGTGTCCTCTCGATTTTTGTTTTTCCCAAGATATACGCCCATGAGTGCAAGTGCCCTATGCTCTGTAGCTCATTTTTTAGATGCTTTAGTAAACACAATACACTTTTCCAGAATGGCCGTTGGCAATATACATTTCCACTATAAGTCTCACAGGGCTCCCTCTTCTCGTTGCCCTGTCCTGCATTTCTGTTGTTTACGCTTTATGAGGATGGCTCTTCTGACTGATGCGAAGTGATATCTTTTGTAGTATTGACTTCCAGTGCCCACCTGTTTGGTTGGCTAAAAAAGTGTATGCCCTTTTCTTGAATATATACAGAAAAAAGCGCATACACCCTTTTTGGCCAACTGCAATGTTGGCAATGTTCAGCTCCTTTTCTTGTGCTTAATGGCGAGTCCTTTCTACCTCCTCAAATCCCTTTCCTGCCATTCTCCCTTGCTTACAAGTCCTTTTCTCTGACTTTCCTCAAGACGTTTTTCAGTGATGGATATTTTCAACTCTGCAGTTTTGTGAATTTTACTGCCCCTGAGTTCCATTGTTCAACTTGTGTTTATGGGAACTGGCCACAAAGCAGCGGGATTTCCTCAAGCCCTATACTGTTTCCATGGGCAACCCTAGCCTTTGGTCAATTCGTCTTCCTGATTGGAAATTAGAGTGACATGTGCCTGTCTGAACACCTAGGACTTGTCTCTCATTGTTCCTCATCCTTCCGCTTCATCCTCTGGACAAATTCCAAACTGTACACAACAGGATGTTGACAGTGCTGACATCTCCAAGTGGGGAGACTGTTAGTAAAGACGCTGGAGGGGTGAACCCGAGCACCAGGAGATGAGGAGATGAGATGCCTTTTCCAAACTCTTCCCGATCAGACGGTATACCATCCTCTGGGTGTGACAGACATGTTTTAGCAGTAGGAAGAGTCCCATTCATGTAAGGAGAACACCAGGGCTTTTTCAAAATCAGTGTCTCCCCGAAACCCAAACTGGGGAAGTTTTTAAGCTACGGCTACACATATGTTCATTAAGGGCCTTGGGAAGTAGGCAGAGTCCAAACTTTAGATGATTGAAGTCTTCAGGTTCAGAAGCACTCACCACCAGCTTCCCTTAGGCTACACTTTAACTATCATTGATAGATGATGTCAATAAAAATATCTATTCTTTTTCAGATTATTTCCCCTTATAGGTTATTGCAAAATGTTGAGTGTAGTTCCCTGTGCTATACAGTAGTTCCTTGTTGATGATCTATTTTATACATAGCAGTGTGTATGTGTTAATTCCAAACTGTTAATTTATCCCTCCTCCCACCTTTCCCCTTTGGTAATAATAAATTATAAGATTTTATACTTCTCAGAAATGGGGGAGCTGAAAGAGAGGTATCATTTTCAATGGAAAAGCATTTAAAACAAGATTGAAGGTTTAACCAAGATTATTAGATGTACATCCTTGGAAAGAAATCACTTCGTTTCTCTAATATTGACCTGACAAATAAGACAAACCTTTTCACTGAACTTGCTTATAAAAAGTGATGGAAATATCAAATGGAAGTGTTAGAAACATCTTATTTTACCCGAGCCTTATACACTGTTCTATGTTAACTACAGTTTGGCTCACACATCTGTTCATTGAGGTTACAATAGTCTCAATTTCTGTTACTGATCCTCCAGAGTGGACCCCAACAAGTGTCCCCCTGCCCAGTGTCATTGGGGCCAACAGATCGAGACTGAGTTTGGTTCACAAGCAAAGGAAACTTTATATTTTGATCAGAGAATGGAGAGGTGAGAGCATGCACTACCCCGTGGGCTGTGGGCTGGGCTGCTGTGTAGAGATCCTGTCAGAGTCAGTGGGAGGGAGGGAGGCGGCGGAGCTCTCGAGGGCCGGGTTGGCTGTAGCTCAGGCTCTATATCGTGGAGTCTGCACTGGGCCCCAGGAGCTGAGGTGTCGACCGAGCCATTCTGCACTAGGAAATCTGGTCTGAAGTGCCGGGTGTGGAACCTCTGCATGCGGGACCCTAGGAGCACGTGAAATTAGACAAAGCACAAAGGATAAAAAAGGCTAGACTTGACTTTATTGCCCAGATTCTATTTTTATCTCCCAGGGATTTTTAATGGGCTTTGCTGGGGACAAACCCCTCCTCTGCCTTTTGTCCCGTTCCTCATTCTTGGAGTGCTGAGGGTGCAGACCCTTCTTCTGTAACTGCTGAGTGCTGAGTTGGGAGCCCTCATACCCTGGGGCGAGGGTCAGAGCTTCTCCCCAGCAGCCTCCCGGTGACGTTGATTGTCCCCAGGACCCCTGCCTCCCTGCTCGTCCACCTGAGCACCAGCATTGGAAGTGTTATAGATTCTAATGACCTTTAAGGGTCCAGGAAAGAGATGTGCAGAGACGCTGTGGGGGCCGGTTTCACCCCGCCCCACATTTGTTCGGCCACCTTAGGCTGACCGTTTCTGCCAGCCTAGATGCTCTGACCAGTAGTCTGCGCTTTCTTCAATTAGGCCCCTGAATTAACGTACAAACAGCACCAGGTGTCAGAGCCCTGCCCGCTCAACTCCCAGACAGTCCAGGGTCAGTGGTGATAAGGACCATGATGGCTACTGAGTCAACAGCCTTTTGAAGTAAACAGGAGTTCAGCCGGTCTTATTGGCCACCATCATCACGGTGTCTGTAGGCTTTTCTATGGTGACAGTGTGGTATACTGTTCCCCCGCCAAGATTATTAGCTCCCCTCTGGGTGCAGTAAGTCCTGCAAGCAGTAGTCTACTCTTTTGGGACACACTCTTGTTGTTTTATGAGAGAAACTCCAGGTCAAGTGATGTTCACACGAGTCGTCATGGTGCCCTGTTGCCCCCGGTTATCTCTCTGGATGTTGGAGTTGGAGGGCCTCCTCACTCGAGGTCGGTGTGCCCACGGAGCGAACCCTGCAACTTCAGGGCATGGTTGGTGGTTAGGATCACCACGTGGGGTCCTTTTCCCTTAGGAGGGAGGTGGCCTTTTGGGCTGCTGATTTCCAGGTTTTTAGATACCGCCAGTATCTTGGCCAGATGTGGCAGTGGGCCAAGCCCCTTAGTGACCGTAGTTTATCCTACCTGGATGGCATTCTTGCATTGTTCCATTTCAAGTGGTCCCAGTTTTTGCACTAATTCTCCAATGGCGATTCACCTTTCACCAGGAATGTAAAGGTCAAAGGGTTTAGCTAAATTAGGGAGTTCCAGGGCAAGGGTCTGAATTGACTGCTCTTTCCATTCTTGAAAGGCCACTTCTGGATTCTATTCAAAAGGATCATCATCTTTTCCTTTCAGTGTTTCATATAGAGGCCCAGCTAGTAGACTGTAGTTAGGGATCCAGAAGCAGCAAACCCTGGCCTCCCCAGGAACCCCTAAGCTGTCTTCTAGTTTTAGAAAGGGGTAAGGCTGAAAATGGTTTCTTCCCTTTCCTGGGATGGGCTTCTCTGACCTTGTGTGAGAATGAAGCCCAGGCAGGTCACCGCAGTCTGTGATATTTGAGCTTTTTCTTGGACAACTTCTATCCTTTATTGTCTTGGTAGTTCAGAGGCCTCCTTAGTAGGGCTGGCGATCAGAATGTCGTCTGCATATTGAAGGAGGGTTTCCTTTTCCAGAGGTAGAACTTTTAGGTCTTTAGCTAAGCTTTCCCCAAAGACGGTGTGGGAATTTTTGCACCCTTGGGTCCAGACGGCCCGGAAGTATTGTTTTAGTTGTATGTTGAGTCCTGCCACTCACAAGCCAAAATTTCTTGTGACTCTGGGACTAATGGAATACAAAAGAAGGCATCATTGAAGACTAATACAGAATACCATGTCCTGGTGGTTGGTAGAATGACCAGCAGGGTGTAGGAATTAGGAGCAACTGGAGGTATATCCTCGGTGGCTTCACTGACTGTCCTGACATCCTTTACCAGGTCCCCAGCAGCCCATGGGGCTCTCGTGGTCAGACCAATCCCAGAATATGGAGCTCACCTGGGCAGGTACCCCACCCCCACCCCAGCCCACGGGGCTCTCGTGGTCAGGCCCCTCCCAGGATACAGAGCTACCCTTGCAGGTACCGTGGCAGGGCTGGGCACACAGGAACCGTGCACATAGCCCTCATTGCAGAGCACCCCCAGCTCACCTGTCGCTCAGAGCTGACACAGAGCACCTCAGAGCAGGACTTGAACTAACAAACAGCAGCTGCGACAGGTCTGTGACCCTGGGCATCACTCCGTGAGGCCTCCCTCCACCTGGTCTTCCAGAGACTTCCACTGCACCCGGGGCACCAGGCCTCTGTCTCCAACCACCACCCACCCCTCCTCTCCCTGACTCCTGGGTTCCTCTCATTAGGAGAGGGTTTTCTTGAAGTTGTCTCCCACTCATGGGCCAGATAAAATGATTAGAAAACAAGCCAAAGCTGCAGCCCCTTGTCTATCCTGACTCTCAGGAGCCCACACCTGTTCCTTGGACCTGGCCGGTTCAGCAAGTTCCATTTTCTGCAACTGTGAGCCCCTGAGGGGTGATGATTGGCTGACCTGGGCAGCCTTACCGTGCCGGCCAGCCCTCCCCAGGTGTGCCTGGGTTGAGATCAATATAAATACCACTCCAGGCAGCAAGAGCCCCTGCAGCCGTGCCTGACGCCATTTTCTCTGCCCTGTCAGCAGTCTCGGGGCTGGGCTGGTGGGAGGGAGTGAGAGGCCACGGCTTTGTGGGTGGCCCAGTGTGAGTGGGGCTCTGCTGGACTTTCTGCAGCAGTTGCCAGGCTGCCACCTGCTAAAGAAGAGGATGTGTCACCCATACCTTCTGCTGGAATTTCTCCCTGGGCAGAGGTGAGGAAGGAAAAAAGCAGTGGGGGCAGGGACAGGACGGGTATCTCAGGCAGGGAAATGGAAATCTTCCAGAAGAGCACCCAGGGCCAGGACCATCCTGGCTGGCCTGCAGGCACCAAGTCGGCCGGCATGCTGTCACTCGTGTGGCTCTATGGCCCTTCCTCTAGGCTTTCAAGTCCTTGTATATATTCAGGTGTTTTACCTGGGACGGGTGGGAATAGTTCAGCAGCAACTGGCCTGGGGCTCAGCTCACGTTTACTCACAGATGCCTCGGCACGGTGCCCCAGCTTTGCAATGAGGACGCTTGTTGCGTGGGGGCTGCTGGCTGAATGGGAGACGATTCCCCACCACTGACCAACTTCAGAATTGTTTACAACTGGAGCAAGTGCCCTGATACGGTTTTCCTCTGTGTAACTGGTGGGTTCTGTGTTTTTTTCTCTTTTTCGTTTTTGGTTCAAGGTAGATTTTATTCCTCTTTTTTGTATTTACAGATATAAGCATGGAAATAATTTATTCATATAAATACATGTATGTGCAGGGAATAATTGTTTTTTCTGTTTTATTTTTTAAATTTTATTTCTTTTTAATTTTGAATTTTATTTTATATTTTTATACAGCAGCTTCTTATTGGTTATCTATTTTATACATATAAATGTATACATGCCAATCCCAGTCTCTCAACTCCTCCCACCACCACCCCCCCAACAGCTTTCCCCCCTTGTTGTCCATACGTTTGCTCTATTTATGCCTTGCAAAATGGTTAATCTGTACAGTTTTTCTAGGTTCCACATATATGCATGAATATACAAGATTTGTTTTTCTCTTTCTGACTTACTTCACTCTGTATGACAGTCTCTAGATCCATCGACGTCTCTACAAATGACCCAATTTCATTCCTTTTCATGGCTTAGTAATATTCCATTTTATATATGTACCACAGCTTTATGCATTCGTCTGTCTGTGGGCATTTAGGTTGCTTCCATTACCTCGATATTGTAAATAGTGATGCAATGAACATTGCGGTGAATGACTCTTTTTGATTTATGGTTTTGTCTGGGTATATGTCCAGTACTGGGATTGCTGTATCATATGGTAATTCTATTGTTAGTTTCTTAAGAAATTCCATATTGTTCTCCATAATGACTGTATCAATTTATATTCCCAACAATAGTGGAAGAGGGTTCCTTTTCTCCACACCCTTTCCAGCATTTTTTGTTTGTAGATTTTCTATGATGCCTACTCTACCAGGTGTGAGGTGATACCTCATTGTTGAATCCATTTCGTTGAGCAAGGGGTAGGTCTTGTCTATTACATATTTGGCTTATGGAACGGTATCTGTGCTCATTTCAAACTCTGCTTTTATGCAGCACCCCAACTCACCTTCCCCCTTAAGCAAGCATAAGTTGGTTTTCTAAATTTGAGACCCTGTTCTGTTTTGTAATTCAGTTCATGTGTAGCCAAGTTCACATTCCGTGTATTAGTGATACCTTATGATGTTTCTTTTTCTGTGTGACTTATTTCACTTAGAATCATCGTGCCTCAATCCACTCATTATGCTGGTACGGGCCTGGTGACATAGATTTCATTGCTGATGGTATTCTGTTGTACATAAGTACCGCAACTTCTTTATCCATTATTTGCTCTCTGGGATATTTAACTTGTGCCGCAGAAGAGATTCCTGTAAAAAGAGCCATCCCAAATTTTGGGGTGGCTGTGTGTTTTTGATTTTAATTTCCCTAAACTATAGGACCATAAGTGGAAGTGCCCTAGGCTCTGTTGCTTTGTTTTTTAGATGTTTCAGGAAACACCATACACTTCTACAGAGCGGCTGTTGGTAATTTACATCCCGCCCATCAGCATAACAAGGCTCCCAGTTCTCCATGGCCTGTTCTGCCTTTCTGGATTTTACACTTTTTTCAGATGGCCCTTTAGACCGGGGGGAAGTGAGACTTCATTGTAGTGCAGATTTCCTTTGCAAGCTTGCTTGGTTGGCCAAAAAGGGCGTATGCGTTTTTTCCTGAATATATTCAGGAAAAAACGCATACGCCCTTTTTGGCCAAGTGCATCATTGTGGACGTTCTGCCTCTTTTCCTATGCTTTCGATGCAATTGCAGTCTACCTCCTGAAATCGGTTTCCTGCAATTCTGCCCCGCTTTCAAGTCCTCTTGGCAGCCTTACTTCAGTATATTTTTGGACGATAGCTGTCATTTATAACTCTGCAGGTTTGTGAATTACAGTGTCCCTGAGCTCCTTTCTTCAACTCGCTTTCTTTTGAGCTGGCCGCAACACCGCAGGATGGCTTCAGGCCCTAATCTGGTTCCGGCACGGCACGCTGAGCCTTTGGTTAGTTCCTCTTCCTGGTGGGAAATGAGAGTTAAATTTGACCGTCCAGACACCTCCAGCTAGTCTCTCATTGGTTCTCCCTATTCCTGTTCCTCTTCCGCAGAAATTGCAAACTGGGCCAAACAGGAGGTTAAAGGCGCTGACTCTCCAAGTCGGGAGAGTGTTAGTAAAGCGTCTGGAATGTTGCACCCGAGTACCAGGGTACGAAAACTGAGACATATTTGAACACGTCTCCCGTTCACACGGTTGATCATACTCTGGGTTCCACATGCATGTTTTAGCTGAAGGAAGAATACCTTAAACCTGGAGAGTTGAGACCCGTGGAATGGGTACCAGGCAATATGACTTCAAAGGGTCTTCATTTGCTCACCGAACCTCTCCAATCCTATCACTGCTGCGTTTATGCCCCTGTACACATGCTTGATTCTCTTTCGGAGACATAACAATCCATAGGTTTTAAGATACTTACTAGTCAGGTACATTCTTAGGCGTTTAATATGGGGTGTTGAGTCCATTTCGTTGAGCAAGGAGTAGCTCTTGTCTATTCCATATTTGGTTTAAGGAACTTTATCTGTGCTCATTTCAATCTCTGGTTTTATGCAGCACCCCAACTCACCTTTCCCCTTAAGCAAGCATAAGTTGGTTTTCTAAATTTGAGACCCTGTTCTGTTCTGTAATTCAGTTCCTGTGTAGCCAAGTTTACATTCCGTGTATTACTGATATCTTATGATGTTTCTTTTTCTGTGTGACTTATTTCAATTAGAATCATCATACCTGAATCCACTCATTGTGCTGCTAAGGGCCTGATGACATAGATTTCATTGCTGAGTGATACTGCTTTGTAAGTAAATACCACAACTTCTTTATCCATTTTTCAATTTCTGCGATGTTGAACTTGTACTGTAAACGAGGTTCTTGTAAACAGAGGCGTCCCAAACTTTGGGGTGGCTGTGTCTTCTTGATTTTAATTTCCCTAAGCTATAGGACCATAAGTGGAAGTGCCCTAGGCTCTGTTGCTTTGTTTTTTAGATGTTTCAGGAAACACCATACACTTCTCCCGAGTGTCTGTTGGCAATTTACATCCCGCCCAACAGCATAACAAAGCTGCCAGTTCTCCATGGCCTGTCCTGCCTTTCTGGATTTTACACTTTTATCAGATGGCCCTTTTGACCGGGGGGAAGTGAGACTTCATTGTAGTGCAGATTTCCTTTGCAAGTTTGCTTGGTTGGCCAAAAAGTGCGTATACGTTTTTTCCTGAATATATTCAGGAAAAAACGCATACGCCCTTTTTGGCCAAGTGCATCATTGTGGACGTTCTGCCTCTTTTCCTATGCTTTCAATGCAATTCCAGTCTACCTCCTGAAATCGGTTTCCTGCAATTCTGCCTTGCTTTCATTGCCTCTTCATAGCCTTACCTCAATATATTTTTTGAAAATAGTTGGCCTTTATAACTCTGCAGGTTTTTGAATTGCAGTGGCCCTTAGCTCCATTTTTCAGCTCTTATTTTTGTGGTCTTGCCCCATAACCACAGGATTCCTTGAAGCCCTATTTTTTTTCTGGGGCACCTTGCTGTGCCTTTGGTTAATTCTTCTTACTGATGTGACATTAGAGTGACATGTGCCCATTGAAACCGCTACAGCTAGTTTCTCACTGGTTCCCCCTATTCCCATTCATCCTCTGCACTAACTGCAGACTGTGCGATACCAGAACTTAAAGGCATTGACTCCATGTGGGGATGTTGTTAGTAAAGCGGCTGGAATGTCGATCCGGAGCCCCAGGAGAGGAAAAATGAGGTGCGTTTTAGAAACCTTTCCCGATCATATGGTATACCAGTCACTGGGTTTCCCAAGCATGGTTTAGCTGTAGGAAGATTCCCTTCAACCTGGAGTGTTGGGACCCTTGGACTGAGTAGCATGAAGTATTGCATTAAACTTTCGGCAGTTGCTCACCAAAGCTCACCAATCCTCTCAGCCCCAAGTGTCCAGCCTTATGTCTTATCCAGCTGTGGGTTTATATGTGGTCAATCCAGGTTGCATCACATCCCCTGAGCGAATTTTGTAAGAATTTTTCTCTCTTTCATTGTTTCAGCGTTTTGTTTTTAAAATTTATTTCTATAATGGGGTTTAGCTCATTTTCACTGCTGTGTTTGTGCCGCTCTGCACACACTTGATTCCCTTATGGAGATATATCAATACATGGGTTTTAAGATTCTTATTACTCAGATATATTTCTCTGCGGTGTATAGGGTGTGTTGAGGCCAGTTCATTGAGCAAGGTGTAGATCTTGTCTAATACCTATTTGGTTTATTGAACGGTATCTGTGCTAATTTCAAACTCTGGTTTTATGCATCACCCCACCTCTCCTTTCCCCTTAAGCTGACATAAGTGTGTTTTCTAAATGTGAGACAGTGTTCTGTTCTGTAATTCATTTCTTGTGCAGCCATATTTACCCTCCCTCTAAAAGTGATATCTTATGATATGTTTCTTTTTCTGTTTGACTTATTTCAAGTAGTATTATCGGACCTAAATCCACTCTTTATCCTTCTACTAGCCTTATTACATTGATTTCATGGTGAAGAGATATTCCATTGTACATAAGTACCACATCTTCTTTATCCATTGTTCTCTTTCCTGGGATATTTAAGGTGTACTGAAGTTGAGGTTCTTGTAAACAGAGTAGCCCTAAACTGTGGTGTGCTTGTGTCTTGTTGATTTTTAGACTTCCCTAGATATACTCCCATGATTGGAAGTGTCCTATGCTCTGTAGCTCTGTTTTTTAGATGATTTAGGAACCACCATACACTTCTCCAGAGTGGCTCTCGGCAGTTCACACACTGCCCATCAGCGTATAAAGGCTCCCTGTTCTCCATGGCCTGTCCTGCATTTCTGGTTTTTACAATTTTTTAGGATGGCCCTTTTGACCGGTGGGAAGTGAGACTTCTTTGTTGTGCACATTTGCATTGCTTGCTTGCTTCGTTGCCCATAAAGTGCGTATGCGTTTTTTCCTGGATATAATCAGGAAAAAACGCATACGCCCTTTTGGGCCAACTGCATCATTGTCGAAATTCTGCCGCTTTTCATGTGCGTTAAAGACGAGTCCAATCTATCTCTTGAAATCTGTTTCTTGCAATTCTGTCTTGCATTCAGATCCTCTTCTTTGCCTTACCTCAACGTATTTTTGGACGTTAGTTTTCATTTATAACTCTGCAGGTTTGTGAATTGCAGTGACCCTGAGCTCCATTTTTTAAGTTGCTCTTTTGTGAGCTGGCCTCAAACCCGCAGGATTGCTTCAGGCCCTATTTTGGCTCCGGCGAGGCAGGCTGAGCCTTTCTTTAATTCTTATTCTTAATGGGAAATTAGAGTGATATGTGCCCGTCCAAACCCCTACAACCATTCTCTCATTGGTTCCCCCTCTTCTCGTTCATCCTCCTCACAATTTGCAAAATGTGTGAAACAGAAGTTTAAATGTGCTGATTCTCCAAATGGGGAGATTCTAAGTAACGTGGCTGGAATGGTGAACAGGAGCACCAGGAGAGGATAAATGAGGTGCATTTTAGACACATCTCCCGATCACATGGTGTACAGTCCTCTGGGTTTTCCATGCATGTTTTAGCTGTAGGAAGATCCCTTGAACCTGCAGATTTGGGACCCATTGAATGGGTACCAGGTAGTATTACTTTAAAGGGTGTGCATTTCCTCACCCAACCTCACATTTCTCTTAGCGCAAACAGTTTCCAGCCTTATGTCTCATCCTGCTGTGGGTCTAGATGTGTTCAATCCATGTTGCATCACCGTCCCTGAGGAAAAGTTGTAAGAGGTTTTCTCTGTCTCTCTGTCGTTTATTTTTTTCAATTTATTACTATATTGGTTACAGCTGATTTTCAAAGCTCTGTTTCTTGCTGCTGTACATCCACTTGATTCACGTACAGAGAGTCATCAATAAATTCTTTTTCAGATTCTTACCAGTCGTATATATTCTTTTCCGGTGACTTGAGTGTGCTGAGTGCAGTTCTTTTAGCTACCGTGTAGGCCTTGTTGATTATCAGTTTGGTATTTGGAATGGTATCTTTGCTAATTTCAACCTCCTGGATGATGCCTCACCCCTCCCCACCTTTCCCGTTTAGCAGCCTTATGCGTGTTTTCTACATATTTGACTATGTTTTTGTTTTGTAATTTATTTCATGTGTAGCCATTTTGGATTCCACCTTTAAGTGATATCTTATGATATGTGTCTTTTTCTTTTTGAATTCTGTCACTTAGAATGATCATACGTAACTCCTCCGGAGTTGTTACAACTGGCCATATTTCATTGATTTCCAAGCTGAATAATATTCCACTCTACCTAAGTACCACATCTCTATCCATTTTTTCCCTCCAGAGACATTTAAGTTATATCCTAGTCGAGGATCTTTTAAACAGAGAGGGGGTAAACATTGGGGTGCCTGTGTCCTCTCGATTTTTGTTTTTCCCAAGATATACGCCCATGAGTGCAAGTGCCCTATGCTCTGTAGCTCATTTTTTAGATGCTTTAGTAAACACAATACACTTTTCCAGAATGGCCGTTGGCAATATACATTTCCACTATAAGTCTCACAGGGCTCCCTCTTCTCGTTGCCCTGTCCTGCATTTCTGTTGTTTACGCTTTATGAGGATGGCTCTTCTGACTGATGCGAAGTGATATCTTTTGTAGTATTGACTTCCAGTGCCCACCTGTTTGGTTGGCTAAAAAAGTGTATGCCCTTTTCTTGAATATATACAGAAAAAAACGCATACACCCTTTTTGGCCAACTGCAATGTTGGCAATGTTCAGCTCCTTTTCTTGTGCTTAATGGCGAGTCCTTTCTACCTCCTCAAATCCCTTTCCTGCCATTCTCCCTTGCTTACAAGTCCTTTTCTCTGACTTTCCTCAAGACGTTTTTCAGTGATGGATATTTTCAACTCTGCAGTTTTGTGAATTTTACTGCCCCTGAGTTCCATTGTTCAACTTGTGTTTATGGGAACTGGCCACAAAGCAGCGGGATTTCCTCAAGCCCTATACTGTTTCCATGGGCAACCCTAGCCTTTGGTCAATTCGTCTTCCTGATTGGAAATTAGAGTGACATGTGCCTGTCTGAACACCTAGGACTTGTCTCTCATTGTTCCTCATCCTTCCGCTTCATCCTCTGGACAAATTCCAAACTGTACGCAACAGGATGTTGACAGTGCTGACATCTCCAAGTGGGGAGACTGTTAGTAAAGACGCTGGAGGGGTGAACCCGAGCACCAGGAGATGAGGAGATGAGATGCCTTTTCCAAACTCTTCCCGATCAGACGGTATACCATCCTCTGGGTGTGACAGACATGTTTTAGCAGTAGGAAGAGTCCCATTCATGTAAGGAGAACACCAGGGCTTTTTCAAAATCAGTGTCTCCCCGAAACCCAAACTGGGGAAGTTTTTAAGCTACGGCTACACATATGTTCATTAAGGGCCTTGGGACGTAGGCAGAGTCCAAACTTTAGATGATTGAAGTCTTCAGGGTCAGAAGCACTCACCACCAGCTTCCCTTAGGCTACACTTTAACTATCATTGATAGATGATGTCAATAAAAATATCTATTCTTTTTCAGATTATTTCCCCTTATAGGTTATTGCAAAATGTTGAGTGTAGTTCCCTGTGCTATACAGTAGTTCCTTGTTGATGATCTATTTTATACATAGCAGTGTGTATGTGTTAATTCCAAACTGTTAATTTATCCCTCCTCCCACCTTTCCCCTTTGGTAATAATAAATTATAAGATTTTATACTTCTCAGAAATGGGGGAGCTGAAAGAGAGGTATCATTTTCAATGGAAAAGCATTTAAAACAAGATTGAAGGTTTAACCAAGATTATTAGATGTACATCCTTGGAAAGAAATCACTTCGTTTCTCTAATATTGACCTGACAAATAAGACAAACCTTTTCACTGAACTTGCTTATAAAAAGTGATGGAAATATCAAATGGAAGTGTTAGAAACATCTTATTTTACCCGAGCCTTATACACTGTTCTATGTTAACTACAGTTTGGCTCACACATCTGTTCATTGAGGTTACAATAGTCTCAATTTCTGTTACTGATCCTCCAGAGTGGACCCCAACAAGTGTCCCCCTGCCCAGTGTCATTGGGGCCAACAGATCGAGACTGAGTTTGGTTCACAAGCAAAGGAAACTTTATATTTTGATCAGAGAATGGAGAGGTGAGAGCATGCACTACCCCGTGGGCTGTGGGCTGGGCTGCTGTGTAGAGATCCTGTCAGAGTCAGTGGGAGGGAGGGAGGCGGCGGAGCTCTCGAGGGCCGGGTTGGCTGTAGCTCAGGCTCTATATCGTGGAGTCTGCACTGGGCCCCAGGAGCTGAGGTGTCGACCGAGCCATTCTGCACTAGGAAATCTGGTCTGAAGTGCCGGGTGTGGAACCTCTGCATGCGGGACCCTAGGAGCACGTGAAATTAGACAAAGCACAAAGGATAAAAAAGGCTAGACTTGACTTTATTGCCCAGATTCTATTTTTATCTCCCAGGGATTTTTAATGGGCTTTGCTGGGGACAAACCCCTCCTCTGCCTTTTGTCCCGTTCCTCATTCTTGGAGTGCTGAGGGTGCAGACCCTTCTTCTGTAACTGCTGAGTGCTGAGTTGGGAGCCCTCATACCCTGGGGCGAGGGTCAGAGCTTCTCCCCAGCAGCCTCCCGGTGACGTTGATTGTCCCCAGGACCCCTGCCTCCCTGCTCGTCCACCTGAGCACCAGCATTGGAAGTGTTATAGATTCTAATGACCTTTAAGGGTCCAGGAAAGAGATGTGCAGAGACGCTGTGGGGGCCGGTTTCACCCCGCCCCACATTTGTTCGGCCACCTTAGGCTGACCGTTTCTGCCAGCCTAGATGCTCTGACCAGTAGTCTGCGCTTTCTTCAATTAGGCCCCTGAATTAACGTACAAACAGCACCAGGTGTCAGAGCCCTGCCCGCTCAACTCCCAGACAGTCCAGGGTCAGTGGTGATAAGGACCATGATGGCTACTGAGTCAACAGCCTTTTGAAGTAAACAGGAGTTCAGCCGGTCTTATTGGCCACCATCATCACGGTGTCTGTAGGCTTTTCTATGGTGACAGTGTGGTATACTGTTCCACCGCCAAGATTATTAGCTCCCCTCTGGGTGCAGTAAGTCCTGCAAGCAGTAGTCTACTCTTTTGGGACACACTCTTGTTGTTTTATGAGAGAAACTCCAGGTCAAGTGATGTTCACACGAGTCGTCATGGTGCCCTGTTGCCCCCGGTTATCTCTCTGGATGTTGGAGTTGGAGGGCCTCCTCACTCGAGGTCGGTGTGCCCACGGAGCGAACCCTGCAACTTCAGGGCATGGTTGGTGGTTAGGATCACCACGTGGGGTCCTTTTCCCTTAGGAGGGAGGTGGCCTTTTGGGCTGCTGATTTCCAGGTTTTTAGATACCGCCAGTATCTTGGCCAGATGTGGCAGTGGGCCAAGCCCCTTAGTGACCGTAGTTTATCCTACCTGGATGGCATTCTTGCATTGTTCCATTTCAAGTGGTCCCAGTTTTTGCACTAATTCTCCAATGGCGATTCACCTTTCACCAGGAATGTAAAGGTCAAAGGGTTTAGCTAAATTAGGGAGTTCCAGGGCAAGGGTCTGAATTGACTGCTCTTTCCATTCTTGAAAGGCCACTTCTGGATTCTATTCAAAAGGATCATCATCTTTTCCTTTCAGTGTTTCATATAGAGGCCCAGCTAGTAGACTGTAGTTAGGGATCCAGAAGCAGCAAACCCTGGCCTCCCCAGGAACCCCTAAGCTGTCTTCTAGTTTTAGAAAGGGGTAAGGCTGAAAATGGTTTCTTCCCTTTCCTGGGATGGGCTTCTCTGACCTTGTGTGAGAATGAAGCCCAGGCAGGTCACCGCAGTCTGTGATATTTGAGCTTTTTCTTGGACAACTTCTATCCTTTATTGTCTTGGTAGTTCAGAGGCCTCCTTAGTAGGGCTGGCGATCAGAATGTCGTCTGCATATTGAAGGAGGGTTTCCTTTTCCAGAGGTAGAACTTTTAGGTCTTTAGCTAAGCTTTCCCCAAAGACGGTGTGGGAATTTTTGCACCCTTGGGTCCAGACGGCCCGGAAGTATTGTTTTAGTTGTATGTTGAGTCCTGCCACTCACAAGCCAAAATTTCTTGTGACTCTGGGACTAATGGAATACAAAAGAAGGCATCATTGAAGACTAATACAGAATACCATGTCCTGGTGGTTGGTAGAATGACCAGCAGGGTGTAGGAATTAGGAGCAACTGGAGGTATATCCTCGGTGGCTTCACTGACTGTCCTGACATCCTTTACCAGGTCCCCAGCAGCCCATGGGGCTCTCGTGGTCAGACCAATCCCAGAATATGGAGCTCACCTGGGCAGGTACCCCACCCCCACCCCAGCCCACGGGGCTCTCGTGGTCAGGCCCCTCCCAGGATACAGAGCTACCCTTGCAGGTACCGTGGCAGGGCTGGGCACACAGGAACCGTGCACATAGCCCTCATTGCAGAGCACCCCCAGCTCACCTGTCGCTCAGAGCTGACACAGAGCACCTCAGAGCAGGACTTGAACTAACAAACAGCAGCTGCGACAGGTCTGTGACCCTGGGCATCACTCCGTGAGGCCTCCCTCCACCTGGTCTTCCAGAGACTTCCACTGCACCCGGGGCACCAGGCCTCTGTCTCCAACCACCACCCACCCCTCCTCTCCCTGACTCCTGGGTTCCTCTCATTAGGAGAGGGTTTTCTTGAAGTTGTCTCCCACTCATGGGCCAGATAAAATGATTAGAAAACAAGCCAAAGCTGCAGCCCCTTGTCTATCCTGACTCTCAGGAGCCCACACCTGTTCCTTGGACCTGGCCGGTTCAGCAAGTTCCATTTTCTGCAACTGTGAGCCCCTGAGGGGTGATGATTGGCTGACCTGGGCAGCCTTACCGTGCCGGCCAGCCCTCCCCAGGTGTGCCTGGGTTGAGATCAATATAAATACCACTCCAGGCAGCAAGAGCCCCTGCAGCCGTGCCTGACGCCATTTTCTCTGCCCTGTCAGCAGTCTCGGGGCTGGGCTGGTGGGAGGGAGTGAGAGGCCACGGCTTTGTGGGTGGCCCAGTGTGAGTGGGGCTCTGCTGGACTTTCTGCAGCAGTTGCCAGGCTGCCACCTGCTAAAGAAGAGGATGTGTCACCCATACCTTCTGCTGGAATTTCTCCCTGGGCAGAGGTGAGGAAGGAAAAAAGCAGTGGGGGCAGGGACAGGACGGGTATCTCAGGCAGGGAAATGGAAATCTTCCAGAAGAGCACCCAGGGCCAGGACCATCCTGGCTGGCCTGCAGGCACCAAGTCGGCCGGCATGCTGTCACTCGTGTGGCTCTATGGCCCTTCCTCTAGGCTTTCAAGTCCTTGTATATATTCAGGTGTTTTACCTGGGACGGGTGGGAATAGTTCAGCAGCAACTGGCCTGGGGCTCAGCTCACGTTTACTCACAGATGCCTCGGCACGGTGCCCCAGCTTTGCAATGAGGACGCTTGTTGCGTGGGGGCTGCTGGCTGAATGGGAGACGATTCCCCACCACTGACCAACTTCAGAATTGTTTACAACTGGAGCAAGTGCCCTGATACGGTTTTCCTCTGTGTAACTGGTGGGTTCTGTGTTTTTTTCTCTTTTTCGTTTTTGGTTCAAGGTAGATTTTATTCCTCTTTTTTGTATTTACAGATATAAGCATGGAAATAATTTATTCATATAAATACATGTATGTGCAGGGAATAATTGTTTTTTCTGTTTTATTTTTTAAATTTTATTTCTTTTTAATTTTGAATTTTATTTTATATTTTTATACAGCAGCTTCTTATTGGTTATCTATTTTATACATATAAATGTATACATGCCAATCCCAGTCTCTCAACTCCTCCCACCACCACCCCCCCAACAGCTTTCCCCCCTTGTTGTCCATACGTTTGCTCTATTTATGCCTTGCAAAATGGTTAATCTGTACAGTTTTTCTAGGTTCCACATATATGCATGAATATACAAGATTTGTTTTTCTCTTTCTGACTTACTTCACTCTGTATGACAGTCTCTAGATCCATCGACGTCTCTACAAATGACCCAATTTCATTCCTTTTCATGGCTTAGTAATATTCCATTTTATATATGTACCACAGCTTTATGCATTCGTCTGTCTGTGGGCATTTAGGTTGCTTCCATTACCTCGATATTGTAAATAGTGATGCAATGAACATTGCGGTGAATGACTCTTTTTGATTTATGGTTTTGTCTGGGTATATGTCCAGTACTGGGATTGCTGTATCATATGGTAATTCTATTGTTAGTTTCTTAAGAAATTCCATATTGTTCTCCATAATGACTGTATCAATTTATATTCCCAACAATAGTGGAAGAGGGTTCCTTTTCTCCACACCCTTTCCAGCATTTTTTGTTTGTAGATTTTCTATGATGCCTACTCTACCAGGTGTGAGGTGATACCTCATTGTTGAATCCATTTCGTTGAGCAAGGGGTAGGTCTTGTCTATTACATATTTGGCTTATGGAACGGTATCTGTGCTCATTTCAAACTCTGCTTTTATGCAGCACCCCAACTCACCTTCCCCCTTAAGCAAGCATAAGTTGGTTTTCTAAATTTGAGACCCTGTTCTGTTTTGTAATTCAGTTCATGTGTAGCCAAGTTCACATTCCGTGTATTAGTGATACCTTATGATGTTTCTTTTTCTGTGTGACTTATTTCACTTAGAATCATCGTGCCTCAATCCACTCATTATGCTGGTACGGGCCTGGTGACATAGATTTCATTGCTGATGGTATTCTGTTGTACATAAGTACCGCAACTTCTTTATCCATTATTTGCTCTCTGGGATATTTAACTTGTGCCGCAGAAGAGATTCCTGTAAAAAGAGCCATCCCAAATTTTGGGGTGGCTGTGTGTTTTTGATTTTAATTTCCCTAAACTATAGGACCATAAGTGGAAGTGCCCTAGGCTCTGTTGCTTTGTTTTTTAGATGTTTCAGGAAACACCATACACTTCTACAGAGCGGCTGTTGGTAATTTACATCCCGCCCATCAGCATAACAAGGCTCCCAGTTCTCCATGGCCTGTTCTGCCTTTCTGGATTTTACACTTTTTTCAGATGGCCCTTTAGACCGGGGGGAAGTGAGACTTCATTGTAGTGCAGATTTCCTTTGCAAGCTTGCTTGGTTGGCCAAAAAGGGCGTATGCGTTTTTTCCTGAATATATTCAGGAAAAAACGCATACGCCCTTTTTGGCCAAGTGCATCATTGTGGACGTTCTGCCTCTTTTCCTATGCTTTCGATGCAATTGCAGTCTACCTCCTGAAATCGGTTTCCTGCAATTCTGCCCCGCTTTCAAGTCCTCTTGGCAGCCTTACTTCAGTATATTTTTGGACGATAGCTGTCATTTATAACTCTGCAGGTTTGTGAATTACAGTGTCCCTGAGCTCCTTTCTTCAACTCGCTTTCTTTTGAGCTGGCCGCAACACCGCAGGATGGCTTCAGGCCCTAATCTGGTTCCGGCACGGCACGCTGAGCCTTTGGTTAGTTCCTCTTCCTGGTGGGAAATGAGAGTTAAATTTGACCGTCCAGACACCTCCAGCTAGTCTCTCATTGGTTCTCCCTATTCCTGTTCCTCTTCCGCAGAACTTGCAAACTGGGCCAAACAGGAGGTTAAAGGCGCTGACTCTCCAAGTCGGGAGAGTGTTAGTAAAGCGTCTGGAATGTTGCACCCGAGTACCAGGGGAGGAAAACTGAGACATATTTGAACACGTCTCCCGTTCACACGGTTGATCATACTCTGGGTTCCACATGCATGTTTTAGCTGAAGGAAGAATACCTTAAACCTGGGTAGTTGAAACCCGTGGAATGGGTACCATGCAATATGACGTCAAACGGTCTTCATTTGCTCACCGAACCTCTCCAATCCTATCACTGCTGCATTTATGCCCCTGTACACATGCTTGATTCTCTTTCGGAGACATAGCAATCCATAGGTTTTAAGATACTTAATAGTCAGGTACATACTTAGGCGTTTAATATGCGGTGTTGAGTCCATTTCGTTGAGCAAGGAGTAGCTCTTGTCTATTCCATATTTGGCTTAAGGAACTTTATCTGTGCTCATTTCAATCTCTGGTTTTATGCAGCACCCCAACTCACCTTTCCCCTTAAGCAAGCATAAGTTGGTTTTCTAAATTTGAGACCCTGTTCTGTTCTGTAATTCAGTTCCTGTGTAGCCAAGTTTACATTCCGTGTATTACTGATATCTTATGATGTTTCTTTTTCTGTGTGACTTATTTCAATTAGAATCATCATACCTGAATCCACTCATTGTGCTGCTAAGGGCCTGATGACATAGATTTCATTGCTGAGTGATACTGCTTTGTAAGTAAATACCACAACTTCTTTATCCATTTTTCAATTTCTGCGATGTTGAACTTGTACTGTAAACGAGGTTCTTGTAAACAGAGGCGTCCCAAACTTTGGGGTGGCTGTGTCTTCTTGATTTTAATTTCCCTAAGCTATAGGACCATAAGTGGAAGTGCCCTAGGCTCTGTTGCTTTGTTTTTTAGATGTTTCAGGAAACACCATACACTTCTCCCGAGTGTCTGTTGGCAATTTACATCCCGCCCAACAGCATAACAAAGCTGCCAGTTCTCCATGGCCTGTCCTGCCTTTCTGGATTTTACACTTTTATCAGATGGCCCTTTTGACCGGGGGGAAGTGAGACTTCATTGTAGTGCAGATTTCCTTTGCAAGTTTGCTTGGTTGGCCAAAAAGTGCGTATACGTTTTTTCCTGAATATATTCAGGAAAAAACGCATACGCCCTTTTTGGCCAAGTGCATCATTGTGGACGTTCTGCCTCTTTTCCTATGCTTTCAATGCAATTCCAGTCTACCTCCTGAAATCGGTTTCCTGCAATTCTGCCTTGCTTTCATTGCCTCTTCATAGCCTTACCTCAATATATTTTTTGAAAATAGTTGGCCTTTATAACTCTGCAGGTTTTTGAATTGCAGTGGCCCTTAGCTCCATTTTTCAGCTCTTATTTTTGTGGTCTTGCCCCATAACCACAGGATTCCTTGAAGCCCTATTTTTTTTCTGGGGCACCTTGCTGTGCCTTTGGTTAATTCTTCTTACTGATGTGACATTAGAGTGACATGTGCCCATTGAAACCGCTACAGCTAGTTTCTCACTGGTTCCCCCTATTCCCATTCATCCTCTGCACTAACTGCAGACTGTGCGATACCAGAACTTAAAGGCATTGACTCCATGTGGGGATGTTGTTAGTAAAGCGGCTGGAATGTCGATCCGGAGCCCCAGGAGAGGAAAAATGAGGTGCGTTTTAGAAACCTTTCCCGATCATATGGTATACCAGTCACTGGGTTTCCCAAGCATGGTTTAGCTGTAGGAAGATTCCCTTCAACCTGGAGTGTTGGGACCCTTGGACTGAGTAGCATGAAGTATTGCATTAAACTTTCGGCAGTTGCTCACCAAAGCTCACCAATCCTCTCAGCCCCAAGTGTCCAGCCTTATGTCTTATCCAGCTGTGGGTTTATATGTGGTCAATCCAGGTTGCATCACATCCCCTGAGCGAATTTTGTAAGAATTTTTCTCTCTTTCATTGTTTCAGCGTTTTGTTTTTAAAATTTATTTCTATAATGGGGTTTAGCTCATTTTCACTGCTGTGTTTGTGCCGCTCTGCACACACTTGATTCCCTTATGGAGATATATCAATACATGGGTTTTAAGATTCTTATTACTCAGATATATTTCTCTGCGGTGTATAGGGTGTGTTGAGGCCAGTTCATTGAGCAAGGTGTAGATCTTGTCTAATACCTATTTGGTTTATTGAACGGTATCTGTGCTAATTTCAAACTCTGGTTTTATGCATCACCCCACCTCTCCTTTCCCCTTAAGCTGACATAAGTGTGTTTTCTAAATGTGAGACAGTGTTCTGTTCTGTAATTCATTTCTTGTGCAGCCATATTTACCCTCCCTCTAAAAGTGATATCTTATGATATGTTTCTTTTTCTGTTTGACTTATTTCAAGTAGTATTATCGGACCTAAATCCACTCTTTATCCTTCTACTAGCCTTATTACATTGATTTCATGGTGAAGAGATATTCCATTGTACATAAGTACCACATCTTCTTTATCCATTGTTCTCTTTCCTGGGATATTTAAGGTGTACTGAAGTTGAGGTTCTTGTAAACAGAGTAGCCCTAAACTGTGGTGTGCTTGTGTCTTGTTGATTTTTAGACTTCCCTAGATATACTCCCATGATTGGAAGTGTCCTATGCTCTGTAGCTCTGTTTTTTAGATGATTTAGGAACCACCATACACTTCTCCAGAGTGGCTCTCGGCAGTTCACACACTGCCCATCAGCGTATAAAGGCTCCCTGTTCTCCATGGCCTGTCCTGCATTTCTGGTTTTTACAATTTTTTAGGATGGCCCTTTTGACCGGTGGGAAGTGAGACTTCTTTGTTGTGCACATTTGCATTGCTTGCTTGCTTCGTTGCCCATAAAGTGCGTATGCGTTTTTTCCTGGATATAATCAGGAAAAAACGCATACGCCCTTTTGGGCCAACTGCATCATTGTCGAAATTCTGCCGCTTTTCATGTGCGTTAAAGACGAGTCCAATCTATCTCTTGAAATCTGTTTCTTGCAATTCTGTCTTGCATTCAGATCCTCTTCTTTGCCTTACCTCAACGTATTTTTGGACGTTAGTTTTCATTTATAACTCTGCAGGTTTGTGAATTGCAGTGACCCTGAGCTCCATTTTTTAAGTTGCTCTTTTGTGAGCTGGCCTCAAACCCGCAGGATTGCTTCAGGCCCTATTTTGGCTCCGGCGAGGCAGGCTGAGCCTTTCTTTAATTCTTATTCTTAATGGGAAATTAGAGTGATATGTGCCCGTCCAAACCCCTACAACCATTCTCTCATTGGTTCCCCCTCTTCTCGTTCATCCTCCTCACAATTTGCAAAATGTGTGAAACAGAAGTTTAAATGTGCTGATTCTCCAAATGGGGAGATTCTAAGTAACGTGGCTGGAATGGTGAACAGGAGCACCAGGAGAGGATAAATGAGGTGCATTTTAGACACATCTCCCGATCACATGGTGTACAGTCCTCTGGGTTTTCCATGCATGTTTTAGCTGTAGGAAGATCCCTTGAACCTGCAGATTTGGGACCCATTGAATGGGTACCAGGTAGTATTACTTTAAAGGGTGTGCATTTCCTCACCCAACCTCACATTTCTCTTAGCGCAAACAGTTTCCAGCCTTATGTCTCATCCTGCTGTGGGTCTAGATGTGTTCAATCCATGTTGCATCACCGTCCCTGAGGAAAAGTTGTAAGAGGTTTTCTCTGTCTCTCTGTCGTTTATTTTTTTCAATTTATTACTATATTGGTTACAGCTGATTTTCAAAGCTCTGTTTCTTGCTGCTGTACATCCACTTGATTCACGTACAGAGAGTCATCAATAAATTCTTTTTCAGATTCTTACCAGTCGTATATATTCTTTTCCGGTGACTTGAGTGTGCTGAGTGCAGTTCTTTTAGCTACCGTGTAGGCCTTGTTGATTATCAGTTTGGTATTTGGAATGGTATCTTTGCTAATTTCAACCTCCTGGATGATGCCTCACCCCTCCCCACCTTTCCCGTTTAGCAGCCTTATGCGTGTTTTCTACATATTTGACTATGTTTTTGTTTTGTAATTTATTTCATGTGTAGCCATTTTGGATTCCACCTTTAAGTGATATCTTATGATATGTGTCTTTTTCTTTTTGAATTCTGTCACTTAGAATGATCATACGTAACTCCTCCGGAGTTGTTACAACTGGCCATATTTCATTGATTTCCAAGCTGAATAATATTCCACTCTACCTAAGTACCACATCTCTATCCATTTTTTCCCTCCAGAGACATTTAAGTTATATCCTAGTCGAGGATCTTTTAAACAGAGAGGGGGTAAACATTGGGGTGCCTGTGTCCTCTCGATTTTTGTTTTTCCCAAGATATACGCCCATGAGTGCAAGTGCCCTATGCTCTGTAGCTCATTTTTTAGATGCTTTAGTAAACACAATACACTTTTCCAGAATGGCCGTTGGCAATATACATTTCCACTATAAGTCTCACAGGGCTCCCTCTTCTCGTTGCCCTGTCCTGCATTTCTGTTGTTTACGCTTTATGAGGATGGCTCTTCTGACTGATGCGAAGTGATATCTTTTGTAGTATTGACTTCCAGTGCCCACCTGTTTGGTTGGCTAAAAAAGTGTATGCCCTTTTCTTGAATATATACAGAAAAAAACGCATACACCCTTTTTGGCCAACTGCAATGTTGGCAATGTTCAGCTCCTTTTCTTGTGCTTAATGGCGAGTCCTTTCTACCTCCTCAAATCCCTTTCCTGCCATTCTCCCTTGCTTACAAGTCCTTTTCTCTGACTTTCCTCAAGACATTTTTCAGTGATGGATATTTTCAACTCTGCAGTTTTGTGAATTTTACTGCCCCTGAGTTCCATTGTTCAACTTGTGTTTATGGGAACTGGCCACAAAGCAGCAGGATTTCCTCAAGCCCTATACTGTTTCCATGGGCAACCCTAGCCTTTGGTCAATTCGTCTTCCTGATTGGAAATTAGAGTGACATGTGCCTGTCTGAACACCTAGGACTTGTCTCTCATTGTTCCTCATCCTTCCGCTTCATCCTCTGGACAAATTCCAAACTGTACGCAACAGGATGTTGACAGTGCTGACATCTCCAAGTGGGGAGACTGTTAGTAAAGACGCTGGAGGGGTGAACCCGAGCACCAGGAGATGAGGAGATGAGATGCCTTTTCCAAACTCTTCCCGATCAGACGGTATACCATCCTCTGGGTGTGACAGACATGTTTTAGCAGTAGGAAGAGTCCCATTCATGTAAGGAGAACACCAGGGCTTTTTCAAAATCAGTGTCTCCCCGAAACCCAAACTGGGGAAGTTTTTAAGCTACGGCTACACATATGTTCATTAAGGGCCTTGGGACGTAGGCAGAGTCCAAACTTTAGATGATTGAAGTCTTCAGGGTCAGAAGCACTCACCACCAGCTTCCCTTAGGCTACACTTTAACTATCATTGATAGATGATGTCAATAAAAATATCTATTCTTTTTCAGATTATTTCCCCTTATAGGTTATTGCAAAATGTTGAGTGTAGTTCCCTGTGCTATACAGTAGTTCCTTGTTGATGATCTATTTTATACATAGCAGTGTGTATGTGTTAATTCCAAACTGTTAATTTATCCCTCCTCCCACCTTTCCCCTTTGGTAATAATAAATTATAAGATTTTATACTTCTCAGAAATGGGGGAGCTGAAAGAGAGGTATCATTTTCAATGGAAAAGCATTTAAAACAAGATTGAAGGTTTAACCAAGATTATTAGATGTACATCCTTGGAAAGAAATCACTTCGTTTCTCTAATATTGACCTGACAAATAAGACAAACCTTTTCACTGAACTTGCTTATAAAAAGTGATGGAAATATCAAATGGAAGTGTTAGAAACATCTTATTTTACCCGAGCCTTATACACTGTTCTATGTTAACTACAGTTTGGCTCACACATCTGTTCATTGAGGTTACAATAGTCTCAATTTCTGTTACTGATCCTCCAGAGTGGACCCCAACAAGTGTCCCCCTGCCCAGTGTCATTGGGGCCAACAGATCGAGACTGAGTTTGGTTCACAAGCAAAGGAAACTTTATATTTTGATCAGAGAATGGAGAGGTGAGAGCATGCACTACCCCGTGGGCTGTGGGCTGGGCTGCTGTGTAGAGATCCTGTCAGAGTCAGTGGGAGGGAGGGAGGCGGCGGAGCTCTCGAGGGCCGGGTTGGCTGTAGCTCAGGCTCTATATCGTGGAGTCTGCACTGGGCCCCAGGAGCTGAGGTGTCGACCGAGCCATTCTGCACTAGGAAATCTGGTCTGAAGTGCCGGGTGTGGAACCTCTGCATGCGGGACCCTAGGAGCACGTGAAATTAGACAAAGCACAAAGGATAAAAAAGGCTAGACTTGACTTTATTGCCCAGATTCTATTTTTATCTCCCAGGGATTTTTAATGGGCTTTGCTGGGGACAAACCCCTCCTCTGCCTTTTGTCCCGTTCCTCATTCTTGGAGTGCTGAGGGTGCAGACCCTTCTTCTGTAACTGCTGAGTGCTGAGTTGGGAGCCCTCATACCCTGGGGCGAGGGTCAGAGCTTCTCCCCAGCAGCCTCCCGGTGACGTTGATTGTCCCCAGGACCCCTGCCTCCCTGCTCGTCCACCTGAGCACCAGCATTGGAAGTGTTATAGATTCTAATGACCTTTAAGGGTCCAGGAAAGAGATGTGCAGAGACGCTGTGGGGGCCGGTTTCACCCCGCCCCACATTTGTTCGGCCACCTTAGGCTGACCGTTTCTGCCAGCCTAGATGCTCTGACCAGTAGTCTGCGCTTTCTTCAATTAGGCCCCTGAATTAACGTACAAACAGCACCAGGTGTCAGAGCCCTGCCCGCTCAACTCCCAGACAGTCCAGGGTCAGTGGTGATAAGGACCATGATGGCTACTGAGTCAACAGCCTTTTGAAGTAAACAGGAGTTCAGCCGGTCTTATTGGCCACCATCATCACGGTGTCTGTAGGCTTTTCTATGGTGACAGTGTGGTATACTGTTCCCCCGCCAAGATTATTAGCTCCCCTCTGGGTGCAGTAAGTCCTGCAAGCAGTAGTCTACTCTTTTGGGACACACTCTTGTTGTTTTATGAGAGAAACTCCAGGTCAAGTGATGTTCACACGAGTCGTCATGGTGCCCTGTTGCCCCCGGTTATCTCTCTGGATGTTGGAGTTGGAGGGCCTCCTCACTCGAGGTCGGTGTGCCCACGGAGCGAACCCTGCAACTTCAGGGCATGGTTGGTGGTTAGGATCACCACGTGGGGTCCTTTTCCCTTAGGAGGGAGGTGGCCTTTTGGGCTGCTGATTTCCAGGTTTTTAGATACCGCCAGTATCTTGGCCAGATGTGGCAGTGGGCCAAGCCCCTTAGTGACCGTAGTTTATCCTACCTGGATGGCATTCTTGCATTGTTCCATTTCAAGTGGTCCCAGTTTTTGCACTAATTCTCCAATGGCGATTCACCTTTCACCAGGAATGTAAAGGTCAAAGGGTTTAGCTAAATTAGGGAGTTCCAGGGCAAGGGTCTGAATTGACTGCTCTTTCCATTCTTGAAAGGCCACTTCTGGATTCTATTCAAAAGGATCATCATCTTTTCCTTTCAGTGTTTCATATAGAGGCCCAGCTAGTAGACTGTAGTTAGGGATCCAGAAGCAGCAAACCCTGGCCTCCCCAGGAACCCCTAAGCTGTCTTCTAGTTTTAGAAAGGGGTAAGGCTGAAAATGGTTTCTTCCCTTTCCTGGGATGGGCTTCTCTGACCTTGTGTGAGAATGAAGCCCAGGCAGGTCACCGCAGTCTGTGATATTTGAGCTTTTTCTTGGACAACTTCTATCCTTTATTGTCTTGGTAGTTCAGAGGCCTCCTTAGTAGGGCTGGCGATCAGAATGTCGTCTGCATATTGAAGGAGGGTTTCCTTTTCCAGAGGTAGAACTTTTAGGTCTTTAGCTAAGCTTTCCCCAAAGACGGTGTGGGAATTTTTGCACCCTTGGGTCCAGACGGCCCGGAAGTATTGTTTTAGTTGTATGTTGAGTCCTGCCACTCACAAGCCAAAATTTCTTGTGACTCTGGGACTAATGGAATACAAAAGAAGGCATCATTGAAGACTAATACAGAATACCATGTCCTGGTGGTTGGTAGAATGACCAGCAGGGTGTAGGAATTAGGAGCAACTGGAGGTATATCCTCGGTGGCTTCACTGACTGTCCTGACATCCTTTACCAGGTCCCCAGCAGCCCATGGGGCTCTCGTGGTCAGACCAATCCCAGAATATGGAGCTCACCTGGGCAGGTACCCCACCCCCACCCCAGCCCACGGGGCTCTCGTGGTCAGGCCCCTCCCAGGATACAGAGCTACCCTTGCAGGTACCGTGGCAGGGCTGGGCACACAGGAACCATGCACATAGCCCTCATTGCAGAGCACCCCCAGCTCACCTGTCGCTCAGAGCTGACACAGAGCACCTCAGAGCAGGACTTGAACTAACAAACAGCAGCTGCGACAGGTCTGTGACCCTGGGCATCACTCCGTGAGGCCTCCCTCCACCTGGTCTTCCAGAGACTTCCACTGCACCCGGGGCACCAGGCCTCTGTCTCCAACCACCACCCACCCCTCCTCTCCCTGACTCCTGGGTTCCTCTCATTAGGAGAGGGTTTTCTTGAAGTTGTCTCCCACTCATGGGCCAGATAAAATGATTAGAAAACAAGCCAAAGCTGCAGCCCCTTGTCTATCCTGACTCTCAGGAGCCCACACCTGTTCCTTGGACCTGGCCGGTTCAGCAAGTTCCATTTTCTGCAACTGTGAGCCCCTGAGGGGTGATGATTGGCTGACCTGGGCAGCCTTACCGTGCCGGCCAGCCCTCCCCAGGTGTGCCTGGGTTGAGATCAATATAAATACCACTCCAGGCAGCAAGAGCCCCTGCAGCCGTGCCTGACGCCATTTTCTCTGCCCTGTCAGCAGTCTCGGGGCTGGGCTGGTGGGAGGGAGTGAGAGGCCACGGCTTTGTGGGTGGCCCAGTGTGAGTGGGGCTCTGCTGGACTTTCTGCAGCAGTTGCCAGGCTGCCACCTGCTAAAGAAGAGGATGTGTCACCCATACCTTCTGCTGGAATTTCTCCCTGGGCAGAGGTGAGGAAGGAAAAAAGCAGTGGGGGCAGGGACAGGACGGGTATCTCAGGCAGGGAAATGGAAATCTTCCAGAAGAGCACCCAGGGCCAGGACCATCCTGGCTGGCCTGCAGGCACCAAGTCGGCCGGCATGCTGTCACTCGTGTGGCTCTATGGCCCTTCCTCTAGGCTTTCAAGTCCTTGTATATATTCAGGTGTTTTACCTGGGACGGGTGGGAATAGTTCAGCAGCAACTGGCCTGGGGCTCAGCTCACGTTTACTCACAGATGCCTCGGCACGGTGCCCCAGCTTTGCAATGAGGACGCTTGTTGCGTGGGGGCTGCTGGCTGAATGGGAGACGATTCCCCACCACTGACCAACTTCAGAATTGTTTACAACTGGAGCAAGTGCCCTGATACGGTTTTCCTCTGTGTAACTGGTGGGTTCTGTGTTTTTTTCTCTTTTTCGTTTTTGGTTCAAGGTAGATTTTATTCCTCTCTTTTGTATTTACAGATATAAGCATGGAAATAATTTATTCATATAAATACATGTATGTGCAGGGAATAATTGTTTTTTCTGTTTTATTTTTTAAATTTTATTTCTTTTTAATTTTGAATTTTATTTTATATTTTTATACAGCAGCTTCTTATTGGTTATCTATTTTATACATATAAATGTATACATGCCAATCCCAGTCTCTCAACTCCTCCCACCACCACCCCCCCAACAGCTTTCCCCCCTTGTTGTCCATACGTTTGCTCTATTTATGCCTTGCAAAATGGTTAATCTGTACAGTTTTTCTAGGTTCCACATATATGCATGAATATACAAGATTTGTTTTTCTCTTTCTGACTTACTTCACTCTGTATGACAGTCTCTAGATCCATCGACGTCTCTACAAATGACCCAATTTCATTCCTTTTCATGGCTTAGTAATATTCCATTTTATATATGTACCACAGCTTTATGCATTCGTCTGTCTGTGGGCATTTAGGTTGCTTCCATTACCTCGATATTGTAAATAGTGATGCAATGAACATTGCGGTGAATGACTCTTTTTGATTTATGGTTTTGTCTGGGTATATGTCCAGTACTGGGATTGCTGTATCATATGGTAATTCTATTGTTAGTTTCTTAAGAAATTCCATATTGTTCTCCATAATGACTGTATCAATTTATATTCCCAACAATAGTGGAAGAGGGTTCCTTTTCTCCACACCCTTTCCAGCATTTTTTGTTTGTAGATTTTCTATGATGCCTACTCTACCAGGTGTGAGGTGATACCTCATTGTTGAATCCATTTCGTTGAGCAAGGGGTAGGTCTTGTCTATTACATATTTGGCTTATGGAACGGTATCTGTGCTCATTTCAAACTCTGCTTTTATGCAGCACCCCAACTCACCTTCCCCCTTAAGCAAGCATAAGTTGGTTTTCTAAATTTGAGACCCTGTTCTGTTTTGTAATTCAGTTCATGTGTAGCCAAGTTCACATTCCGTGTATTAGTGATACCTTATGATGTTTCTTTTTCTGTGTGACTTATTTCACTTAGAATCATCGTGCCTCAATCCACTCATTATGCTGGTACGGGCCTGGTGACATAGATTTCATTGCTGATGGTATTCTGTTGTACATAAGTACCGCAACTTCTTTATCCATTATTTGCTCTCTGGGATATTTAACTTGTGCCGCAGAAGAGATTCCTGTAAAAAGAGCCATCCCAAATTTTGGGGTGGCTGTGTGTTTTTGATTTTAATTTCCCTAAACTATAGGACCATAAGTGGAAGTGCCCTAGGCTCTGTTGCTTTGTTTTTTAGATGTTTCAGGAAACACCATACACTTCTACAGAGCGGCTGTTGGTAATTTACATCCCGCCCATCAGCATAACAAGGCTCCCAGTTCTCCATGGCCTGTTCTGCCTTTCTGGATTTTACACTTTTTTCAGATGGCCCTTTAGACCGGGGGGAAGTGAGACTTCATTGTAGTGCAGATTTCCTTTGCAAGCTTGCTTGGTTGGCCAAAAAGGGCGTATGCGTTTTTTCCTGAATATATTCAGGAAAAAACGCATACGCCCTTTTTGGCCAAGTGCATCATTGTGGACGTTCTGCCTCTTTTCCTATGCTTTCGATGCAATTGCAGTCTACCTCCTGAAATCGGTTTCCTGCAATTCTGCCCCGCTTTCAAGTCCTCTTGGCAGCCTTACTTCAGTATATTTTTGGACGATAGCTGTCATTTATAACTCTGCAGGTTTGTGAATTACAGTGTCCCTGAGCTCCTTTCTTCAACTCGCTTTCTTTTGAGCTGGCCGCAACACCGCAGGATGGCTTCAGGCCCTAATCTGGTTCCGGCACGGCACGCTGAGCCTTTGGTTAGTTCCTCTTCCTGGTGGGAAATGAGAGTTAAATTTGACCGTCCAGACACCTCCAGCTAGTCTCTCATTGGTTCTCCCTATTCCTGTTCCTCTTCCGCAGAACTTGCAAACTGGGCCAAACAGGAGGTTAAAGGCGCTGACTCTCCAAGTCGGGAGAGTGTTAGTAAAGCGTCTGGAATGTTGCACCCGAGTACCAGGGGAGGAAAACTGAGACATATTTGAACACGTCTCCCGTTCACACGGTTGATCATACTCTGGGTTCCACATGCATGTTTTAGCTGAAGGAAGAATACCTTAAACCTGGGTAGTTGAAACCCGTGGAATGGGTACCATGCAATATGACGTCAAACGGTCTTCATTTGCTCACCGAACCTCTCCAATCCTATCACTGCTGCATTTATGCCCCTGTACACATGCTTGATTCTCTTTCGGAGACATAGCAATCCATAGGTTTTAAGATACTTAATAGTCAGGTACATACTTAGGCGTTTAATATGCGGTGTTGAGTCCATTTCGTTGAGCAAGGAGTAGCTCTTGTCTATTCCATATTTGGCTTAAGGAACTTTATCTGTGCTCATTTCAATCTCTGGTTTTATGCAGCACCCCAACTCACCTTTCCCCTTAAGCAAGCATAAGTTGGTTTTCTAAATTTGAGACCCTGTTCTGTTCTGTAATTCAGTTCCTGTGTAGCCAAGTTTACATTCCGTGTATTACTGATATCTTATGATGTTTCTTTTTCTGTGTGACTTATTTCAATTAGAATCATCATACCTGAATCCACTCATTGTGCTGCTAAGGGCCTGATGACATAGATTTCATTGCTGAGTGATACTGCTTTGTAAGTAAATACCACAACTTCTTTATCCATTTTTCAATTTCTGCGATGTTGAACTTGTACTGTAAACGAGGTTCTTGTAAACAGAGGCGTCCCAAACTTTGGGGTGGCTGTGTCTTCTTGATTTTAATTTCCCTAAGCTATAGGACCATAAGTGGAAGTGCCCTAGGCTCTGTTGCTTTGTTTTTTAGATGTTTCAGGAAACACCATACACTTCTCCCGAGTGTCTGTTGGCAATTTACATCCCGCCCAACAGCATAACAAAGCTGCCAGTTCTCCATGGCCTGTCCTGCCTTTCTGGATTTTACACTTTTATCAGATGGCCCTTTTGACCGGGGGGAAGTGAGACTTCATTGTAGTGCAGATTTCCTTTGCAAGTTTGCTTGGTTGGCCAAAAAGTGCGTATACGTTTTTTCCTGAATATATTCAGGAAAAAACGCATACGCCCTTTTTGGCCAAGTGCATCATTGTGGACGTTCTGCCTCTTTTCCTATGCTTTCAATGCAATTCCAGTCTACCTCCTGAAATCGGTTTCCTGCAATTCTGCCTTGCTTTCATTGCCTCTTCATAGCCTTACCTCAATATATTTTTTGAAAATAGTTGGCCTTTATAACTCTGCAGGTTTTTGAATTGCAGTGGCCCTTAGCTCCATTTTTCAGCTCTTATTTTTGTGGTCTTGCCCCATAACCACAGGATTCCTTGAAGCCCTATTTTTTTTCTGGGGCACCTTGCTGTGCCTTTGGTTAATTCTTCTTACTGATGTGACATTAGAGTGACATGTGCCCATTGAAACCGCTACAGCTAGTTTCTCACTGGTTCCCCCTATTCCCATTCATCCTCTGCACTAACTGCAGACTGTGCGATACCAGAACTTAAAGGCATTGACTCCATGTGGGGATGTTGTTAGTAAAGCGGCTGGAATGTCGATCCGGAGCCCCAGGAGAGGAAAAATGAGGTGCGTTTTAGAAACCTTTCCCGATCATATGGTATACCAGTCACTGGGTTTCCCAAGCATGGTTTAGCTGTAGGAAGATTCCCTTCAACCTGGAGTGTTGGGACCCTTGGACTGAGTAGCATGAAGTATTGCATTAAACTTTCGGCAGTTGCTCACCAAAGCTCACCAATCCTCTCAGCCCCAAGTGTCCAGCCTTATGTCTTATCCAGCTGTGGGTTTATATGTGGTCAATCCAGGTTGCATCACATCCCCTGAGCGAATTTTGTAAGAATTTTTCTCTCTTTCATTGTTTCAGCGTTTTGTTTTTAAAATTTATTTCTATAATGGGGTTTAGCTCATTTTCACTGCTGTGTTTGTGCCGCTCTGCACACACTTGATTCCCTTATGGAGATATATCAATACATGGGTTTTAAGATTCTTATTACTCAGATATATTTCTCTGCGGTGTATAGGGTGTGTTGAGGCCAGTTCATTGAGCAAGGTGTAGATCTTGTCTAATACCTATTTGGTTTATTGAACGGTATCTGTGCTAATTTCAAACTCTGGTTTTATGCATCACCCCACCTCTCCTTTCCCCTTAAGCTGACATAAGTGTGTTTTCTAAATGTGAGACAGTGTTCTGTTCTGTAATTCATTTCTTGTGCAGCCATATTTACCCTCCCTCTAAAAGTGATATCTTATGATATGTTTCTTTTTCTGTTTGACTTATTTCAAGTAGTATTATCGGACCTAAATCCACTCTTTATCCTTCTACTAGCCTTATTACATTGATTTCATGGTGAAGAGATATTCCATTGTACATAAGTACCACATCTTCTTTATCCATTGTTCTCTTTCCTGGGATATTTAAGGTGTACTGAAGTTGAGGTTCTTGTAAACAGAGTAGCCCTAAACTGTGGTGTGCTTGTGTCTTGTTGATTTTTAGACTTCCCTAGATATACTCCCATGATTGGAAGTGTCCTATGCTCTGTAGCTCTGTTTTTTAGATGATTTAGGAACCACCATACACTTCTCCAGAGTGGCTCTCGGCAGTTCACACACTGCCCATCAGCGTATAAAGGCTCCCTGTTCTCCATGGCCTGTCCTGCATTTCTGGTTTTTACAATTTTTTAGGATGGCCCTTTTGACCGGTGGGAAGTGAGACTTCTTTGTTGTGCACATTTGCATTGCTTGCTTGCTTCGTTGCCCATAAAGTGCGTATGCGTTTTTTCCTGGATATAATCAGGAAAAAACGCATACGCCCTTTTGGGCCAACTGCATCATTGTCGAAATTCTGCCGCTTTTCATGTGCGTTAAAGACGAGTCCAATCTATCTCTTGAAATCTGTTTCTTGCAATTCTGTCTTGCATTCAGATCCTCTTCTTTGCCTTACCTCAACGTATTTTTGGACGTTAGTTTTCATTTATAACTCTGCAGGTTTGTGAATTGCAGTGACCCTGAGCTCCATTTTTTAAGTTGCTCTTTTGTGAGCTGGCCTCAAACCCGCAGGATTGCTTCAGGCCCTATTTTGGCTCCGGCGAGGCAGGCTGAGCCTTTCTTTAATTCTTATTCTTAATGGGAAATTAGAGTGATATGTGCCCGTCCAAACCCCTACAACCATTCTCTCATTGGTTCCCCCTCTTCTCGTTCATCCTCCTCACAATTTGCAAAATGTGTGAAACAGAAGTTTAAATGTGCTGATTCTCCAAATGGGGAGATTCTAAGTAACGTGGCTGGAATGGTGAACAGGAGCACCAGGAGAGGATAAATGAGGTGCATTTTAGACACATCTCCCGATCACATGGTGTACAGTCCTCTGGGTTTTCCATGCATGTTTTAGCTGTAGGAAGATCCCTTGAACCTGCAGATTTGGGACCCATTGAATGGGTACCAGGTAGTATTACTTTAAAGGGTGTGCATTTCCTCACCCAACCTCACATTTCTCTTAGCGCAAACAGTTTCCAGCCTTATGTCTCATCCTGCTGTGGGTCTAGATGTGTTCAATCCATGTTGCATCACCGTCCCTGAGGAAAAGTTGTAAGAGGTTTTCTCTGTCTCTCTGTCGTTTATTTTTTTCAATTTATTACTATATTGGTTACAGCTGATTTTCAAAGCTCTGTTTCTTGCTGCTGTACATCCACTTGATTCACGTACAGAGAGTCATCAATAAATTCTTTTTCAGATTCTTACCAGTCGTATATATTCTTTTCCGGTGACTTGAGTGTGCTGAGTGCAGTTCTTTTAGCTACCGTGTAGGCCTTGTTGATTATCAGTTTGGTATTTGGAATGGTATCTTTGCTAATTTCAACCTCCTGGATGATGCCTCACCCCTCCCCACCTTTCCCGTTTAGCAGCCTTATGCGTGTTTTCTACATATTTGACTATGTTTTTGTTTTGTAATTTATTTCATGTGTAGCCATTTTGGATTCCACCTTTAAGTGATATCTTATGATATGTGTCTTTTTCTTTTTGAATTCTGTCACTTAGAATGATCATACGTAACTCCTCCGGAGTTGTTACAACTGGCCATATTTCATTGATTTCCAAGCTGAATAATATTCCACTCTACCTAAGTACCACATCTCTATCCATTTTTTCCCTCCAGAGACATTTAAGTTATATCCTAGTCGAGGATCTTTTAAACAGAGAGGGGGTAAACATTGGGGTGCCTGTGTCCTCTCGATTTTTGTTTTTCCCAAGATATACGCCCATGAGTGCAAGTGCCCTATGCTCTGTAGCTCATTTTTTAGATGCTTTAGTAAACACAATACACTTTTCCAGAATGGCCGTTGGCAATATACATTTCCACTATAAGTCTCACAGGGCTCCCTCTTCTCGTTGCCCTGTCCTGCATTTCTGTTGTTTACGCTTTATGAGGATGGCTCTTCTGACTGATGCGAAGTGATATCTTTTGTAGTATTGACTTCCAGTGCCCACCTGTTTGGTTGGCTAAAAAAGTGTATGCCCTTTTCTTGAATATATACAGAAAAAAACGCATACACCCTTTTTGGCCAACTGCAATGTTGGCAATGTTCAGCTCCTTTTCTTGTGCTTAATGGCGAGTCCTTTCTACCTCCTCAAATCCCTTTCCTGCCATTCTCCCTTGCTTACAAGTCCTTTTCTCTGACTTTCCTCAAGACATTTTTCAGTGATGGATATTTTCAACTCTGCAGTTTTGTGAATTTTACTGCCCCTGAGTTCCATTGTTCAACTTGTGTTTATGGGAACTGGCCACAAAGCAGCGGGATTTCCTCAAGCCCTATACTGTTTCCATGGGCAACCCTAGCCTTTGGTCAATTCGTCTTCCTGATTGGAAATTAGAGTGACATGTGCCTGTCTGAACACCTAGGACTTGTCTCTCATTGTTCCTCATCCTTCCGCTTCATCCTCTGGACAAATTCCAAACTGTACGCAACAGGATGTTGACAGTGCTGACATCTCCAAGTGGGGAGACTGTTAGTAAAGACGCTGGAGGGGTGAACCCGAGCACCAGGAGATGAGGAGATGAGATGCCTTTTCCAAACTCTTCCCGATCAGACGGTATACCATCCTCTGGGTGTGACAGACATGTTTTAGCAGTAGGAAGAGTCCCATTCATGTAAGGAGAACACCAGGGCTTTTTCAAAATCAGTGTCTCCCCGAAACCCAAACTGGGGAAGTTTTTAAGCTACGGCTACACATATGTTCATTAAGGGCCTTGGGACGTAGGCAGAGTCCAAACTTTAGATGATTGAAGTCTTCAGGGTCAGAAGCACTCACCACCAGCTTCCCTTAGGCTACACTCTAACTATCATTGATAGATGATGTCAATAAAAATATCTATTCTTTTTCAGATTATTTCCCCTTATAGGTTATTGCAAAATGTTGAGTGTAGTTCCCTGTGCTATACAGTAGTTCCTTGTTGATGATCTATTTTATACATAGCAGTGTGTATGTGTTAATTCCAAACTGTTAATTTATCCCTCCTCCCACCTTTCCCCTTTGGTAATAATAAATTATAAGATTTTATACTTCTCAGAAATGGGGGAGCTGAAAGAGAGGTATCATTTTCAATGGAAAAGCATTTAAAACAAGATTGAAGGTTTAACCAAGATTATTAGATGTACATCCTTGGAAAGAAATCACTTCGTTTCTCTAATATTGACCTGACAAATAAGACAAACCTTTTCACTGAACTTGCTTATAAAAAGTGATGGAAATATCAAATGGAAGTGTTAGAAACATCTTATTTTACCCGAGCCTTATACACTGTTCTATGTTAACTACAGTTTGGCTCACACATCTGTTCATTGAGGTTACAATAGTCTCAATTTCTGTTACTGATCCTCCAGAGTGGACCCCAACAAGTGTCCCCCTGCCCAGTGTCATTGGGGCCAACAGATCGAGACTGAGTTTGGTTCACAAGCAAAGGAAACTTTATATTTTGATCAGAGAATGGAGAGGTGAGAGCATGCACTACCCCGTGGGCTGTGGGCTGGGCTGCTGTGTAGAGATCCTGTCAGAGTCAGTGGGAGGGAGGGAGGCGGCGGAGCTCTCGAGGGCCGGGTTGGCTGTAGCTCAGGCTCTATATCGTGGAGTCTGCACTGGGCCCCAGGAGCTGAGGTGTCGACCGAGCCATTCTGCACTAGGAAATCTGGTCTGAAGTGCCGGGTGTGGAACCTCTGCATGCGGGACCCTAGGAGCACGTGAAATTAGACAAAGCACAAAGGATAAAAAAGGCTAGACTTGACTTTATTGCCCAGATTCTATTTTTATCTCCCAGGGATTTTTAATGGGCTTTGCTGGGGACAAACCCCTCCTCTGCCTTTTGTCCCGTTCCTCATTCTTGGAGTGCTGAGGGTGCAGACCCTTCTTCTGTAACTGCTGAGTGCTGAGTTGGGAGCCCTCATACCCTGGGGCGAGGGTCAGAGCTTCTCCCCAGCAGCCTCCCGGTGACGTTGATTGTCCCCAGGACCCCTGCCTCCCTGCTCGTCCACCTGAGCACCAGCATTGGAAGTGTTATAGATTCTAATGACCTTTAAGGGTCCAGGAAAGAGATGTGCAGAGACGCTGTGGGGGCCGGTTTCACCCCGCCCCACATTTGTTCGGCCACCTTAGGCTGACCGTTTCTGCCAGCCTAGATGCTCTGACCAGTAGTCTGCGCTTTCTTCAATTAGGCCCCTGAATTAACGTACAAACAGCACCAGGTGTCAGAGCCCTGCCCGCTCAACTCCCAGACAGTCCAGGGTCAGTGGTGATAAGGACCATGATGGCTACTGAGTCAACAGCCTTTTGAAGTAAACAGGAGTTCAGCCGGTCTTATTGGCCACCATCATCACGGTGTCTGTAGGCTTTTCTATGGTGACAGTGTGGTATACTGTTCCCCCGCCAAGATTATTAGCTCCCCTCTGGGTGCAGTAAGTCCTGCAAGCAGTAGTCTACTCTTTTGGGACACACTCTTGTTGTTTTATGAGAGAAACTCCAGGTCAAGTGATGTTCACACGAGTCGTCATGGTGCCCTGTTGCCCCCGGTTATCTCTCTGGATGTTGGAGTTGGAGGGCCTCCTCACTCGAGGTCGGTGTGCCCACGGAGCGAACCCTGCAACTTCAGGGCATGGTTGGTGGTTAGGATCACCACGTGGGGTCCTTTTCCCTTAGGAGGGAGGTGGCCTTTTGGGCTGCTGATTTCCAGGTTTTTAGATACCGCCAGTATCTTGGCCAGATGTGGCAGTGGGCCAAGCCCCTTAGTGACCATAGTTTATCCTACCTGGATGGCATTCTTGCATTGTTCCATTTCAAGTGGTCCCAGTTTTTGCACTAATTCTCCAATGGCGATTCACCTTTCACCAGGAATGTAAAGGTCAAAGGGTTTAGCTAAATTAGGGAGTTCCAGGGCAAGGGTCTGAATTGACTGCTCTTTCCATTCTTGAAAGGCCACTTCTGGATTCTATTCAAAAGGATCATCATCTTTTCCTTTCAGTGTTTCATATAGAGGCCCAGCTAGTAGACTGTAGTTAGGGATCCAGAAGCAGCAAACCCTGGCCTCCCCAGGAACCCCTAAGCTGTCTTCTAGTTTTAGAAAGGGGTAAGGCTGAAAATGGTTTCTTCCCTTTCCTGGGATGGGCTTCTCTGACCTTGTGTGAGAATGAAGCCCAGGCAGGTCACCGCAGTCTGTGATATTTGAGCTTTTTCTTGGACAACTTCTATCCTTTATTGTCTTGGTAGTTCAGAGGCCTCCTTAGTAGGGCTGGCGATCAGAATGTCGTCTGCATATTGAAGGAGGGTTTCCTTTTCCAGAGGTAGAACTTTTAGGTCTTTAGCTAAGCTTTCCCCAAAGACGGTGTGGGAATTTTTGCACCCTTGGGTCCAGACGGCCCGGAAGTATTGTTTTAGTTGTATGTTGAGTCCTGCCACTCACAAGCCAAAATTTCTTGTGACTCTGGGACTAATGGAATACAAAAGAAGGCATCATTGAAGACTAATACAGAATACCATGTCCTGGTGGTTGGTAGAATGACCAGCAGGGTGTAGGAATTAGGAGCAACTGGAGGTATATCCTCGGTGGCTTCACTGACTGTCCTGACATCCTTTACCAGGTCCCCAGCAGCCCATGGGGCTCTCGTGGTCAGACCAATCCCAGAATATGGAGCTCACCTGGGCAGGTACCCCACCCCCACCCCAGCCCACGGGGCTCTCGTGGTCAGGCCCCTCCCAGGATACAGAGCTACCCTTGCAGGTACCGTGGCAGGGCTGGGCACACAGGAACCGTGCACATAGCCCTCATTGCAGAGCACCCCCAGCTCACCTGTCGCTCAGAGCTGACACAGAGCACCTCAGAGCAGGACTTGAACTAACAAACAGCAGCTGCGACAGGTCTGTGACCCTGGGCATCACTCCGTGAGGCCTCCCTCCACCTGGTCTTCCAGAGACTTCCACTGCACCCGGGGCACCAGGCCTCTGTCTCCAACCACCACCCACCCCTCCTCTCCCTGACTCCTGGGTTCCTCTCATTAGGAGAGGGTTTTCTTGAAGTTGTCTCCCACTCATGGGCCAGATAAAATGATTAGAAAACAAGCCAAAGCTGCAGCCCCTTGTCTATCCTGACTCTCAGGAGCCCACACCTGTTCCTTGGACCTGGCCGGTTCAGCAAGTTCCATTTTCTGCAACTGTGAGCCCCTGAGGGGTGATGATTGGCTGACCTGGGCAGCCTTACCGTGCCGGCCAGCCCTCCCCAGGTGTGCCTGGGTTGAGATCAATATAAATACCACTCCAGGCAGCAAGAGCCCCTGCAGCCGTGCCTGACGCCATTTTCTCTGCCCTGTCAGCAGTCTCGGGGCTGGGCTGGTGGGAGGGAGTGAGAGGCCACGGCTTTGTGGGTGGCCCAGTGTGAGTGGGGCTCTGCTGGACTTTCTGCAGCAGTTGCCAGGCTGCCACCTGCTAAAGAAGAGGATGTGTCACCCATACCTTCTGCTGGAATTTCTCCCTGGGCAGAGGTGAGGAAGGAAAAAAGCAGTGGGGGCAGGGACAGGACGGGTATCTCAGGCAGGGAAATGGAAATCTTCCAGAAGAGCACCCAGGGCCAGGACCATCCTGGCTGGCCTGCAGGCACCAAGTCGGCCGGCATGCTGTCACTCGTGTGGCTCTATGGCCCTTCCTCTAGGCTTTCAAGTCCTTGTATATATTCAGGTGTTTTACCTGGGACGGGTGGGAATAGTTCAGCAGCAACTGGCCTGGGGCTCAGCTCACGTTTACTCACAGATGCCTCGGCACGGTGCCCCAGCTTTGCAATGAGGACGCTTGTTGCGTGGGGGCTGCTGGCTGAATGGGAGACGATTCCCCACCACTGACCAACTTCAGAATTGTTTACAACTGGAGCAAGTGCCCTGATACGGTTTTCCTCTGTGTAACTGGTGGGTTCTGTGTTTTTTTCTCTTTTTCGTTTTTGGTTCAAGGTAGATTTTATTCCTCTTTTTTGTATTTACAGATATAAGCATGGAAATAATTTATTCATATAAATACATGTATGTGCAGGGAATAATTGTTTTTTCTGTTTTATTTTTTAAATTTTATTTCTTTTTAATTTTGAATTTTATTTTATATTTTTATACAGCAGCTTCTTATTGGTTATCTATTTTATACATATAAATGTATACATGCCAATCCCAGTCTCTCAACTCCTCCCACCACCACCCCCCCAACAGCTTTCCCCCCTTGTTGTCCATACGTTTGCTCTATTTATGCCTTGCAAAATGGTTAATCTGTACAGTTTTTCTAGGTTCCACATATATGCATGAATATACAAGATTTGTTTTTCTCTTTCTGACTTACTTCACTCTGTATGACAGTCTCTAGATCCATCGACGTCTCTACAAATGACCCAATTTCATTCCTTTTCATGGCTTAGTAATATTCCATTTTATATATGTACCACAGCTTTATGCATTCGTCTGTCTGTGGGCATTTAGGTTGCTTCCATTACCTCGATATTGTAAATAGTGATGCAATGAACATTGCGGTGAATGACTCTTTTTGATTTATGGTTTTGTCTGGGTATATGTCCAGTACTGGGATTGCTGTATCATATGGTAATTCTATTGTTAGTTTCTTAAGAAATTCCATATTGTTCTCCATAATGACTGTATCAATTTATATTCCCAACAATAGTGGAAGAGGGTTCCTTTTCTCCACACCCTTTCCAGCATTTTTTGTTTGTAGATTTTCTATGATGCCTATTCTACCAGGTGTGAGGTGATACCTCATTGTTGAATCCATTTCGTTGAGCAAGGGGTAGGTCTTGTCTATTACATATTTGGCTTATGGAACGGTATCTGTGCTCATTTCAAACTCTGCTTTTATGCAGCACCCCAACTCACCTTCCCCCTTAAGCAAGCATAATTTGGTTTTCTAAATTTGAGACCCTGTTCTGTTTTGTAATTCAGTTCATGTGTAGCCAAGTTCACATTCCGTGTATTAGTGATACCTTATGATGTTTCTTTTTCTGTGTGACTTATTTCACTTAGAATCATCGTGCCTCAATCCACTCATTATGCTGGTACGGGCCTGGTGACATAGATTTCATTGCTGATGGTATTCTGTTGTACATAAGTACCGCAACTTCTTTATCCATTATTTGCTCTCTGGGATATTTAACTTGTGCCGCAGAAGAGATTCCTGTAAAAAGAGCCATCCCAAATTTTGGGGTGGCTGTGTGTTTTTGATTTTAATTTCCCTAAACTATAGGACCATAAGTGGAAGTGCCCTAGGCTCTGTTGCTTTGTTTTTTAGATGTTTCAGGAAACACCATACACTTCTACAGAGCAGCTGTTGGTAATTTACATCCCGCCCATCAGCATAACAAGGCTCTCAGTTCTCCATGGCCTGTTCTGCCTTTCTGGATTTTACACTTTTTTCAGATGGCCCTTTAGACCAGGGGGAAGTGAGACTTCATTGTAGTGCAGATTTCCTTTGCAAGCTAGCTTGGTTGGCCAAAAAGGGCGTATGCGTTTTTTCCTGAATATATTCAGGAAAAAACGCATACGCCCTTTTTGGCCAAGTGCATCATTGTGGACGTTCTGCCTCTTTTCCTATGCTTTCGATGCAATTGCAGTCTACCTCCTGAAATCGGTTTCCTGCAATTCTGCCCCGCTTTCAAGTCCTCTTGGCAGCCTTACTTCAGTATATTTTTGGACGATAGCTGTCATTTATAACTCTGCAGGTTTGTGAATTACAGTGTCCCTGAGCTCCTTTCTTCAACTCGCTTTCTTTTGAGCTGGCCGCAACACCGCAGGATGGCTTCAGGCCCTAATCTGGTTCCGGCACGGCACGCTGAGCCTTTGGTTAGTTCCTCTTCCTGGTGGGAAATGAGAGTTAAATTTGCCCGTCCAGACACCTCCAGCTAGTCTCTCATTGGTTCTCCCTATTCCTGTTCCTCTTCCGCAGAAATTGCAAACTGGGCCAAACAGGAGGTTAAAGGCGCTGACTCTCCAAGTCGGGAGAGTGTTAGTAAAGCGTCTGGAATGTTGCACCCGAGTACCAGTGGAGGAAAACTGAGACATATTTGAACACGTCTCCCGTTCACACGGTTGATCATACTCTGGGTTCCACATGCATGTTTTAGCTGAAGGAAGAATACCTTAAACCTGGAGAGTTGAGACCCGTGGAATGGGTACCAGGCAATATGACTTCAAAGGGTCTTCATTTGCTCACCGAACCTCTCCAATCCTATCACTGCTGCGTTTATGCCCCTGTACACATGCTTGATTCTCTTTCGGAGACATAACAATCCATAGGTTTTAAGATACTTACTAGTCAGGTACATTCTTAGGCGTTTAATATGGGGTGTTGAGTCCATTTTGTTGAGCAAGGAGTAGCTCTTGTCTATTCCATATTTGGCTTAAGGAACTTTATCTGTGCTCATTTCAATCTCTGGTTTTATGCAGCACCCCAACTCACCTTTCCCCTTAAGCAAGCATAAGTTGGTTTTCTAAATTTGAGACCCTGTTCTGTTCTGTAATTCAGTTCCTGTGTAGCCAAGTTTACATTCCGTGTATTACTGATATCTTATGATGTTTCTTTTTCTGTGTGACTTATTTCAATTAGAATCATCATACCTGAATCCACTCATTGTGCTGCTAAGGGCCTGATGACATAGATTTCATTGCTGAGTGATACTGCTTTGTAAGTAAATACCACAACTTCTTTATCCATTTTTCAATTTCTGCGATGTTGAACTTGTACTGTAAACGAGGTTCTTGTAAACAGAGGCGTCCCAAACTTTGGGGTGGCTGTGTCTTCTTGATTTTAATTTCCCTAAGCTATAGGACCATAAGTGGAAGTGCCCTAGGCTCTGTTGCTTTGTTTTTTAGATGTTTCAGGAAACACCATACACTTCTCCCGAGTGTCTGTTGGCAATTTACATCCCGCCCAACAGCATAACAAAGCTGCCAGTTCTCCATGGCCTGTCCTGCCTTTCTGGATTTTACACTTTTATCAGATGGCCCTTTTGACCGGGGGAAGTGAGACTTCATTGTAGTGCAGATTTCCTTTGCAAGTTTGCTTGGTTGGCCAAAAAGTGCGTATACGTTTTTTCCTGAATATATTCAGGAAAAAACGCATACGCCCTTTTTGGCCAAGTGCATCATTGTGGACGTTCTGCCTCTTTTCCTATGCTTTCAATGCAATTCCAGTCTACCTCCTGAAATCGGTTTCCTGCAATTCTGCCTTGCTTTCATTGCCTCTTCATAGCCTTACCTCAATATATTTTTTGAAAATAGTTGGCCTTTATAACTCTGCAGGTTTTTGAATTGCAGTGGCCCTTAGCTCCATTTTTCAGCTCTTATTTTTGTGGTCTTGCCCCATAACCACAGGATTCCTTGAAGCCCTATTTTTTTTCTGGGGCACCTTGCTGTGCCTTTGGTTAATTCTTCTTACTGATGTGACATTAGAGTGACATGTGCCCATTGAAACCGCTACAGCTAGTTTCTCACTGGTTCCCCCTATTCCCATTCATCCTCTGCACTAACTGCAGACTGTGCGATACCAGAACTTAAAGGCATTGACTCCATGTGGGGATGTTGTTAGTAAAGCGGCTGGAATGTCGATCCGGAGCCCCAGGAGAGGAAAAATGAGGTGCGTTTTAGAAACCTTTCCCGATCATATGGTATACCAGTCACTGGGTTTCCCAAGCATGGTTTAGCTGTAGGAAGATTCCCTTCAACCTGGAGTGTTGGGACCCTTGGACTGAGTAGCATGAAGTATTGCATTAAACTTTCGGCAGTTGCTCACCAAAGCTCACCAATCCTCTCAGCCCCAAGTGTCCAGCCTTATGTCTTATCCAGCTGTGGGTTTATATGTGGTCAATCCAGGTTGCATCACATCCTCTGAGCGAATTTTGTAAGAATTTTTCTCTCTTTCATTGTTTCAGCGTTTTGTTTTTAAAATTTATTTCTATAATGGGGTTTAGCTCATTTTCACTGCTGTGTTTGTGCCGCTCTGCACACACTTGATTCCCTTATGGAGATATATCAATACATGGGTTTTAAGATTCTTATTACTCAGATATATTTCTCTGCGGTGTATAGGGTGTGTTGAGGCCAGTTCATTGAGCAAGGTGTAGATCTTGTCTAATACCTATTTGGTTTATTGAACGGTATCTGTGCTAATTTCAAACTCTGGTTTTATGCATCACCCCACCTCTCCTTTCCCCTTAAGCTGACATAAGTGTGTTTTCTAAATGTGAGACAGTGTTCTGTTCTGTAATTCATTTCTTGTGCAGCCATATTTACCCTCCCTCTAAAAGTGATATCTTATGATATGTTTCTTTTTCTGTTTGACTTATTTCAAGTAGTATTATCGGACCTAAATCCACTCTTTATCCTTCTACTAGCCTTATTACATTGATTTCATGGTGAAGAGATATTCCATTGTACATAAGTACCACATCTTCTTTATCCATTGTTCTCTTTCCTGGGATATTTAAGGTGTACTGAAGTTGAGGTTCTTGTAAACAGAGTAGCCCTAAACTGTGGTGTGCTTGTGTCTTGTTGATTTTTAGACTTCCCTAGATATACTCCCATGATTGGAAGTGTCCTATGCTCTGTAGCTCTGTTTTTTAGATGATTTAGGAACCACCATACACTTCTCCAGAGTGGCTCTCGGCAGTTCACACACTGCCCATCAGCGTATAAAGGCTCCCTGTTCTCCATGGCCTGTCCTGCATTTCTGGTTTTTACAATTTTTTAGGATGGCCCTTTTGACCGGTGGGAAGTGAGACTTCTTTGTTGTGCACATTTGCATTGCTTGCTTGCTTCGTTGCCCATAAAGTGCGTATGCGTTTTTTCCTGGATATAATCAGGAAAAAACGCATACGCCCTTTTGGGCCAACTGCATCATTGTCGAAATTCTGCCGCTTTTCATGTGCGTTAAAGACGAGTCCGATCTATCTCTTGAAATCTGTTTCTTGCAATTCTGTCTTGCATTCAGATCCTCTTCTTTGCCTTACCTCAACGTATTTTTGGACGTTAGTTTTCATTTATAACTCTGCAGGTTTGTGAATTGCAGTGACCCTGAGCTCCATTTTTTAAGTTGCTCTTTTGTGAGCTGGCCTCAAACCCGCAGGATTGCTTCAGGCCCTATTTTGGCTCCGGCGAGGCAGGCTGAGCCTTTCTTTAATTCTTATTCTTAATGGGAAATTAGAGTGATATGTGCCCGTCCAAACCCCTACAACCATTCTCTCATTGGTTCCCCCTCTTCTCGTTCATCCTCCTCACAATTTGCAAAATGTGTGAAACAGAAGTTTAAATGTGCTGATTCTCCAAATGGGGAGATTCTAAGTAACGTGGCTGGAATGGTGAACAGGAGCACCAGGAGAGGATAAATGAGGTGCATTTTAGACACATCTCCCGATCACATGGTGTACAGTCCTCTGGGTTTTCCATGCATGTTTTAGCTGTAGGAAGATCCCTTGAACCTGCAGATTTGGGACCCATTGAATGGGTACCAGGTAGTATTACTTTAAAGGGTGTGCATTTCCTCACCCAACCTCACATTTCTCTTAGCGCAAACAGTTTCCAGCCTTATGTCTCATCCTGCTGTGGGTCTAGATGTGTTCAATCCATGTTGCATCACCGTCCCTGAGGAAAAGTTGTAAGAGGTTTTCTCTGTCTCTCTGTCGTTTATTTTTTTCAATTTATTACTATATTGGTTACAGCTGATTTTCAAAGCTCTGTTTCTTGCTGCTGTACATCCACTTGATTCACGTACAGAGAGTCATCAATAAATTCTTTTTCAGATTCTTACCAGTCGTATATATTCTTTTCCGGTGACTTGAGTGTGCTGAGTGCAGTTCTTTTAGCTACCGTGTAGGCCTTGTTGATTATCAGTTTGGTATTTGGAATGGTATCTTTGCTAATTTCAACCTCCTGGATGATGCCTCACCCCTCCCCACCTTTCCCGTTTAGCAGCCTTATGCGTGTTTTCTACATATTTGACTATGTTTTTGTTTTGTAATTTATTTCATGTGTAGCCATTTTGGATTCCACCTTTAAGTGATATCTTATGATATGTGTCTTTTTCTTTTTGAATTCTGTCACTTAGAATGATCATACGTAACTCCTCCGGAGTTGTTACAACTGGCCATATTTCATTGATTTCCAAGCTGAATAATATTCCACTCTACCTAAGTACCACATCTCTATCCATTTTTTCCCTCCAGAGACATTTAAGTTATATCCTAGTCGAGGATCTTTTAAACAGAGAGGGGGTAAACATTGGGGTGCCTGTGTCCTCTCGATTTTTGTTTTTCCCAAGATATACGCCCATGAGTGCAAGTGCCCTATGCTCTGTAGCTCATTTTTTAGATGCTTTAGTAAACACAATACACTTTTCCAGAATGGCCGTTGGCAATATACATTTCCACTATAAGTCTCACAGGGCTCCCTCTTCTCGTTGCCCTGTCCTGCATTTCTGTTGTTTACGCTTTATGAGGATGGCTCTTCTGACTGATGCGAAGTGATATCTTTTGTAGTATTGACTTCCAGTGCCCACCTGTTTGGTTGGCTAAAAAAGTGTATGCCCTTTTCTTGAATATATACAGAAAAAAACGCATACACCCTTTTTGGCCAACTGCAATGTTGGCAATGTTCAGCTCCTTTTCTTGTGCTTAATGGCGAGTCCTTTCTACCTCCTCAAATCCCTTTCCTGCCATTCTCCCTTGCTTACAAGTCCTTTTCTCTGACTTTCCTCAAGACATTTTTCAGTGATGGATATTTTCAACTCTGCAGTTTTGTGAATTTTACTGCCCCTGAGTTCCATTGTTCAACTTGTGTTTATGGGAACTGGCCACAAAGCAGCGGGATTTCCTCAAGCCCTATACTGTTTCCATGGGCAACCCTAGCCTTTGGTCAATTCGTCTTCCTGATTGGAAATTAGAGTGACATGTGCCTGTCTGAACACCTAGGACTTGTCTCTCATTGTTCCTCATCCTTCCGCTTCATCCTCTGGACAAATTCCAAACTGTACGCAACAGGATGTTGACAGTGCTGACATCTCCAAGTGGGGAGACTGTTAGTAAAGACGCTGGAGGGGTGAACCCGAGCACCAGGAGATGAGGAGATGAGATGCCTTTTCCAAACTCTTCCCGATCAGACGGTATACCATCCTCTGGGTGTGACAGACATGTTTTAGCAGTAGGAAGAGTCCCATTCATGTAAGGAGAACACCAGGGCTTTTTCAAAATCAGTGTCTCCCCGAAACCCAAACTGGGGAAGTTTTTAAGCTACGGCTACACATATGTTCATTAAGGGCCTTGGGACGTAGGCAGAGTCCAAACTTTAGATGATTGAAGTCTTCAGGGTCAGAAGCACTCACCACCAGCTTCCCTTAGGCTACACTCTAACTATCATTGATAGATGATGTCAATAAAAATATCTATTCTTTTTCAGATTATTTCCCCTTATAGGTTATTGCAAAATGTTGAGTGTAGTTCCCTGTGCTATACAGTAGTTCCTTGTTGATGATCTATTTTATACATAGCAGTGTGTATGTGTTAATTCCAAACTGTTAATTTATCCCTCCTCCCACCTTTCCCCTTTGGTAATAATAAATTATAAGATTTTATACTTCTCAGAAATGGGGGAGCTGAAAGAGAGGTATCATTTTCAATGGAAAAGCATTTAAAACAAGATTGAAGGTTTAACCAAGATTATTAGATGTACATCCTTGGAAAGAAATCACTTCGTTTCTCTAATATTGACCTGACAAATAAGACAAACCTTTTCACTGAACTTGCTTATAAAAAGTGATGGAAATATCAAATGGAAGTGTTAGAAACATCTTATTTTACCCGAGCCTTATACACTGTTCTATGTTAACTACAGTTTGGCTCACACATCTGTTCATTGAGGTTACAATAGTCTCAATTTCTGTTACTGATCCTCCAGAGTGGACCCCAACAAGTGTCCCCCTGCCCAGTGTCATTGGGGCCAACAGATCGAGACTGAGTTTGGTTCACAAGCAAAGGAAACTTTATATTTTGATCAGAGAATGGAGAGGTGAGAGCATGCACTACCCCGTGGGCTGTGGGCTGGGCTGCTGTGTAGAGATCCTGTCAGAGTCAGTGGGAGGGAGGGAGGCGGCGGAGCTCTCGAGGGCCGGGTTGGCTGTAGCTCAGGCTCTATATCGTGGAGTCTGCACTGGGCCCCAGGAGCTGAGGTGTCGACCGAGCCATTCTGCACTAGGAAATCTGGTCTGAAGTGCCGGGTGTGGAACCTCTGCATGCGGGACCCTAGGAGCACGTGAAATTAGACAAAGCACAAAGGATAAAAAAGGCTAGACTTGACTTTATTGCCCAGATTCTATTTTTATCTCCCAGGGATTTTTAATGGGCTTTGCTGGGGACAAACCCCTCCTCTGCCTTTTGTCCCGTTCCTCATTCTTGGAGTGCTGAGGGTGCAGACCCTTCTTCTGTAACTGCTGAGTGCTGAGTTGGGAGCCCTCATACCCTGGGGCGAGGGTCAGAGCTTCTCCCCAGCAGCCTCCCGGTGACGTTGATTGTCCCCAGGACCCCTGCCTCCCTGCTCGTCCACCTGAGCACCAGCATTGGAAGTGTTATAGATTCTAATGACCTTTAAGGGTCCAGGAAAGAGATGTGCAGAGACGCTGTGGGGGCCGGTTTCACCCCGCCCCACATTTGTTCGGCCACCTTAGGCTGACCGTTTCTGCCAGCCTAGATGCTCTGACCAGTAGTCTGCGCTTTCTTCAATTAGGCCCCTGAATTAACGTACAAACAGCACCAGGTGTCAGAGCCCTGCCCGCTCAACTCCCAGACAGTCCAGGGTCAGTGGTGATAAGGACCATGATGGCTACTGAGTCAACAGCCTTTTGAAGTAAACAGGAGTTCAGCCGGTCTTATTGGCCACCATCATCACGGTGTCTGTAGGCTTTTCTATGGTGACAGTGTGGTATACTGTTCCCCCGCCAAGATTATTAGCTCCCCTCTGGGTGCAGTAAGTCCTGCAAGCAGTAGTCTACTCTTTTGGGACACACTCTTGTTGTTTTATGAGAGAAACTCCAGGTCAAGTGATGTTCACACGAGTCGTCATGGTGCCCTGTTGCCCCCGGTTATCTCTCTGGATGTTGGAGTTGGAGGGCCTCCTCACTCGAGGTCGGTGTGCCCACGGAGCGAACCCTGCAACTTCAGGGCATGGTTGGTGGTTAGGATCACCACGTGGGGTCCTTTTCCCTTAGGAGGGAGGTGGCCTTTTGGGCTGCTGATTTCCAGGTTTTTAGATACCGCCAGTATCTTGGCCAGATGTGGCAGTGGGCCAAGCCCCTTAGTGACCGTAGTTTATCCTACCTGGATGGCATTCTTGCATTGTTCCATTTCAAGTGGTCCCAGTTTTTGCACTAATTCTCCAATGGCGATTCACCTTTCACCAGGAATGTAAAGGTCAAAGGGTTTAGCTAAATTAGGGAGTTCCAGGGCAAGGGTCTGAATTGACTGCTCTTTCCATTCTTGAAAGGCCACTTCTGGATTCTATTCAAAAGGATCATCATCTTTTCCTTTCAGTGTTTCATATAGAGGCCCAGCTAGTAGACTGTAGTTAGGGATCCAGAAGCAGCAAACCCTGGCCTCCCCAGGAACCCCTAAGCTGTCTTCTAGTTTTAGAAAGGGGTAAGGCTGAAAATGGTTTCTTCCCTTTCCTGGGATGGGCTTCTCTGACCTTGTGTGAGAATGAAGCCCAGGCAGGTCACCGCAGTCTGTGATATTTGAGCTTTTTCTTGGACAACTTCTATCCTTTATTGTCTTGGTAGTTCAGAGGCCTCCTTAGTAGGGCTGGCGATCAGAATGTCGTCTGCATATTGAAGGAGGGTTTCCTTTTCCAGAGGTAGAACTTTTAGGTCTTTAGCTAAGCTTTCCCCAAAGACGGTGTGGGAATTTTTGCACCCTTGGGTCCAGACGGCCCGGAAGTATTGTTTTAGTTGTATGTTGAGTCCTGCCACTCACAAGCCAAAATTTCTTGTGACTCTGGGACTAATGGAATACAAAAGAAGGCATCATTGAAGACTAATACAGAATACCATGTCCTGGTGGTTGGTAGAATGACCAGCAGGGTGTAGGAATTAGGAGCAACTGGAGGTATATCCTCGGTGGCTTCACTGACTGTCCTGACATCCTTTACCAGGTCCCCAGCAGCCCATGGGGCTCTCGTGGTCAGACCAATCCCAGAATATGGAGCTCACCTGGGCAGGTACCCCACCCCCACCCCCACCCCAGCCCACGGGGCTCTCGTGGTCAGGCCCCTCCCAGGATACAGAGCTACCCTTGCAGGTACCGTGGCAGGGCTGGGCACACAGGAACCGTGCACATAGCCCTCATTGCAGAGCACCCCCAGCTCACCTGTCGCTCAGAGCTGACACAGAGCACCTCAGAGCAGGACTTGAACTAACAAACAGCAGCTGCGACAGGTCTGTGACCCTGGGCATCACTCCGTGAGGCCTCCCTCCACCTGGTCTTCCAGAGACTTCCACTGCACCCGGGGCACCAGGCCTCTGTCTCCAACCACCACCCACCCCTCCTCTCCCTGACTCCTGGGTTCCTCTCATTAGGAGAGGGTTTTCTTGAAGTTGTCTCCCACTCATGGGCCAGATAAAATGATTAGAAAACAAGCCAAAGCTGCAGCCCCTTGTCTATCCTGACTCTCAGGAGCCCACACCTGTTCCTTGGACCTGGCCGGTTCAGCAAGTTCCATTTTCTGCAACTGTGAGCCCCTGAGGGGTGATGATTGGCTGACCTGGGCAGCCTTACCGTGCCGGCCAGCCCTCCCCAGGTGTGCCTGGGTTGAGATCAATATAAATACCACTCCAGGCAGCAAGAGCCCCTGCAGCCGTGCCTGACGCCATTTTCTCTGCCCTGTCAGCAGTCTCGGGGCTGGGCTGGTGGGAGGGAGTGAGAGGCCACGGCTTTGTGGGTGGCCCAGTGTGAGTGGGGCTCTGCTGGACTTTCTGCAGCAGTTGCCAGGCTGCCACCTGCTAAAGAAGAGGATGTGTCACCCATACCTTCTGCTGGAATTTCTCCCTGGGCAGAGGTGAGGAAGGAAAAAAGCAGTGGGGGCAGGGACAGGACGGGTATCTCAGGCAGGGAAATGGAAATCTTCCAGAAGAGCACCCAGGGCCAGGACCATCCTGGCTGGCCTGCAGGCACCAAGTCGGCCGGCATGCTGTCACTCGTGTGGCTCTATGGCCCTTCCTCTAGGCTTTCAAGTCCTTGTATATATTCAGGTGTTTTACCTGGGACGGGTGGGAATAGTTCAGCAGCAACTGGCCTGGGGCTCAGCTCACGTTTACTCACAGATGCCTCGGCACGGTGCCCCAGCTTTGCAATGAGGACGCTTGTTGCGTGGGGGCTGCTGGCTGAATGGGAGACGATTCCCCACCACTGACCAACTTCAGAATTGTTTACAACTGGAGCAAGTGCCCTGATACGGTTTTCCTCTGTGTAACTGGTGGGTTCTGTGTTTTTTTCTCTTTTTCGTTTTTGGTTCAAGGTAGATTTTATTCCTCTTTTTTGTATTTACAGATATAAGCATGGAAATAATTTATTCATATAAATACATGTATGTGCAGGGAATAATTGTTTTTTCTGTTTTATTTTTTAAATTTTATTTCTTTTTAATTTTGAATTTTATTTTATATTTTTATACAGCAGCTTCTTATTGGTTATCTATTTTATACATATAAATGTATACATGCCAATCCCAGTCTCTCAACTCCTCCCACCACCACCCCCCCAACAGCTTTCCCCCCTTGTTGTCCATACGTTTGCTCTATTTATGCCTTGCAAAATGGTTAATCTGTACAGTTTTTCTAGGTTCCACATATATGCATGAATATACAAGATTTGTTTTTCTCTTTCTGACTTACTTCACTCTGTATGACAGTCTCTAGATCCATCGACGTCTCTACAAATGACCCAATTTCATTCCTTTTCATGGCTTAGTAATATTCCATTTTATATATGTACCACAGCTTTATGCATTCGTCTGTCTGTGGGCATTTAGGTTGCTTCCATTACCTCGATATTGTAAATAGTGATGCAATGAACATTGCGGTGAATGACTCTTTTTGATTTATGGTTTTGTCTGGGTATATGTCCAGTACTGGGATTGCTGTATCATATGGTAATTCTATTGTTAGTTTCTTAAGAAATTCCATATTGTTCTCCATAATGACTGTATCAATTTATATTCCCAACAATAGTGGAAGAGGGTTCCTTTTCTCCACACCCTTTCCAGCATTTTTTGTTTGTAGATTTTCTATGATGCCTATTCTACCAGGTGTGAGGTGATACCTCATTGTTGAATCCATTTCGTTGAGCAAGGGGTAGGTCTTGTCTATTACATATTTGGCTTATGGAACGGTATCTGTGCTCATTTCAAACTCTGCTTTTATGCAGCACCCCAACTCACCTTCCCCCTTAAGCAAGCATAATTTGGTTTTCTAAATTTGAGACCCTGTTCTGTTTTGTAATTCAGTTCATGTGTAGCCAAGTTCACATTCCGTGTATTAGTGATACCTTATGATGTTTCTTTTTCTGTGTGACTTATTTCACTTAGAATCATCGTGCCTCAATCCACTCATTATGCTGGTACGGGCCTGGTGACATAGATTTCATTGCTGATGGTATTCTGTTGTACATAAGTACCGCAACTTCTTTATCCATTATTTGCTCTCTGGGATATTTAACTTGTGCCGCAGAAGAGATTCCTGTAAAAAGAGCCATCCCAAATTTTGGGGTGGCTGTGTGTTTTTGATTTTAATTTCCCTAAACTATAGGACCATAAGTGGAAGTGCCCTAGGCTCTGTTGCTTTGTTTTTTAGATGTTTCAGGAAACACCATACACTTCTACAGAGCGGCTGTTGGTAATTTACATCCCGCCCATCAGCATAACAAGGCTCTCAGTTCTCCATGGCCTGTTCTGCCTTTCTGGATTTTACACTTTTTTCAGATGGCCCTTTAGACCAGGGGGAAGTGAGACTTCATTGTAGTGCAGATTTCCTTTGCAAGCTAGCTTGGTTGGCCAAAAAGGGCGTATGCGTTTTTTCCTGAATATATTCAGGAAAAAACGCATACGCCCTTTTTGGCCAAGTGCATCATTGTGGACGTTCTGCCTCTTTTCCTATGCTTTCGATGCAATTGCAGTCTACCTCCTGAAATCGGTTTCCTGCAATTCTGCCCCGCTTTCAAGTCCTCTTGGCAGCCTTACTTCAGTATATTTTTGGACGATAGCTGTCATTTATAACTCTGCAGGTTTGTGAATTACAGTGTCCCTGAGCTCCTTTCTTCAACTCGCTTTCTTTTGAGCTGGCCGCAACACCGCAGGATGGCTTCAGGCCCTAATCTGGTTCCGGCACGGCACGCTGAGCCTTTGGTTAGTTCCTCTTCCTGGTGGGAAATGAGAGTTAAATTTGCCCGTCCAGACACCTCCAGCTAGTCTCTCATTGGTTCTCCCTATTCCTGTTCCTCTTCCGCAGAAATTGCAAACTGGGCCAAACAGGAGGTTAAAGGCGCTGACTCTCCAAGTCGGGAGAGTGTTAGTAAAGCGTCTGGAATGTTGCACCCGAGTACCAGTGGAGGAAAACTGAGACATATTTGAACACGTCTCCCGTTCACACGGTTGATCATACTCTGGGTTCCACATGCATGTTTTAGCTGAAGGAAGAATACCTTAAACCTGGAGAGTTGAGACCCGTGGAATGGGTACCAGGAAATATGACTTCAAAGGGTCTTCATTTGCTCACCGAACCTCTCCAATCCTATCACTGCTGCGTTTATGCCCCTGTACACATGCTTGATTCTCTTTCGGAGACATAACAATCCATAGGTTTTAAGATACTTACTAGTCAGGTACATTCTTAGGCGTTTAATATGGGGTGTTGAGTCCATTTCGTTGAGCAAGGAGTAGCTCTTGTCTATTCCATATTTGGCTTAAGGAACTTTATCTGTGCTCATTTCAATCTCTGGTTTTATGCAGCACCCCAACTCACCTTTCCCCTTAAGCAAGCATAAGTTGGTTTTCTAAATTTGAGACCCTGTTCTGTTCTGTAATTCAGTTCCTGTGTAGCCAAGTTTACATTCCGTGTATTACTGATATCTTATGATGTTTCTTTTTCTGTGTGACTTATTTCAATTAGAATCATCATACCTGAATCCACTCATTGTGCTGCTAAGGGCCTGATGACATAGATTTCATTGCTGAGTGATACTGCTTTGTAAGTAAATACCACAACTTCTTTATCCATTTTTCAATTTCTGCGATGTTGAACTTGTACTGTAAACGAGTTTCTTGTAAACAGAGGCGTCCCAAACTTTGGGGTGGCTGTGTCTTCTTGATTTTAATTTCCCTAAGCTATAGGACCATAAGTGGAAGTGCCCTAGGCTCTGTTGCTTTGTTTTTTAGATGTTTCAGGAAACACCATACACTTCTCCCGAGTGTCTGTTGGCAATTTACATCCCGCCCAACAGCATAACAAAGCTGCCAGTTCTCCATGGCCTGTCCTGCCTTTCTGGATTTTACACTTTTATCAGATGGCCCTTTTGACCGGGGGAAGTGAGACTTCATTGTAGTGCAGATTTCCTTTGCAAGTTTGCTTGGTTGGCCAAAAAGTGCGTATACGTTTTTTCCTGAATATATTCAGGAAAAAACGCATACGCCCTTTTTGGCCAAGTGCATCATTGTGGACGTTCTGCCTCTTTTCCTATGCTTTCAATGCAATTCCAGTCTACCTCCTGAAATCGGTTTCCTGCAATTCTGCCCCACTTTCAAGTCCTCTTGCAGCCTTACTTCAGTATATTTTTGGACGATAGCTGTCATTTATAACTCTGCAGGTTTGTGAATTACAGTGCCCCTGAGCTCCTTTCTTCAACTCGCTTTCTTGTGAGCTGGCCGCAACACCGCAGGATGGCTTCAGGCCCTAATCTGGTTCTGGCTCGGCACGCTGAGCCTTTGGTTATTTCCTCTTCCTGGTGGGAAATGAGAGTTAAATTTGCCCGTCCAGATACCTCCAGATAGTCTCTCATTGGTTCTCGCTATTCCTGTTCATCTTCCGCAGAAATTGCAAACTGGGCCAAACAGGGGGTTAAAGGCGCTGACTCTCCAAGTGGGGAGAGTGTTAGTAAAGCGTCTGGAATGTTGCACCCGAGTACCAGGGGAGGAAAACTGAGACATATTTGAACACGTCTCCCATTCACACGGTTGATCATACTCTGGGTTCCACATGCATGTTTTAGCTGAAAGAAGAATACCTTAAACCTGTGTACTTGAAACCCTTGGAATGGATACCATGCAATATGACTTCAAAGGGTCTTCATTTGCTCACCGAACCTCTCCAATCCTATCACTGCTGCGTTTATGCCCCTGCACACATGCTTGATTCTCTTTTGCAGACATAGTAATCCATAGGTTTTAAGATACTTACAAGTCAGGTACATTCTTAGGCGTTTAATATGCGGTGTTGAGTCCATTTCGTTGAACAAGGAGTAGCTCTTGTCTATTCCATATTTGGCTTAAGGAACTTTATCTGTGCTCATTTCAATCTCTGGTTTTATGCAGCACTCCAACTCACCTTTCCCCTTAAGCAAGCATAAGTTGGTTTTCTAAATTTGAGACCCTGTTCTGTATTGGAATTCAGTTCCTGTGTAGCCAAGTTTACATTCCGTGTATTACTGATATCTTATGATGTTTCTTTTTCTGTGTGACTTATTTCAGTTAGAATCATCATACCTGAATCCACTCATTGTGCTGCTAAGGGCCTGATGACATAGATTTCATTGCTGAGTGATACTGCATTGTACATAAGTACCACAAGTTCTTTATCCATTTTTCACTTTCTGTTATATTGAACATGTACGGTAAATGAGGTTCTTGTAAACAGAGGCGTCCCAAACTTTGGGGTGGCTGTGTCTTTTTGATTTTAATTTCCCTAAGCTATAGGACCATAAGTGGAAGTGCCCTAGGCTCTGTTGCTTTGTTTTTCAGATGTTTCAGGAAACACCATACACTTCTCCCGAGTGTCTGTTGGCGATTTACATCCCGCCCATCAGCATAACAAGGCTCCCATTTCTCCATGGCCTCTCCTGCCTTTCTGGATTTTACACTTTTTTCAGATGGCCCTTTTGACCGGGGGGAAGTGAGACTTCATTGTAGTGCAGATATCCTTTGCAAGCTTGCTTGGTTGGCCAAAAAGGGCGTATGCGTTTTTTCCTAAATATATTCAGGAAAAAACGCATACGCCCTTTTTGGCCAAGTGCATCATTATGGACGTTCTGCCTCTTTTCCTATGCTTTCAATGCAATTCCAGTCTACCTCCTGAAATCGGTTTCCTGCAATTCTGCCCCACTTTCAAGTCCTCTTGGCAGCCTTACTTCAGTATATTTTTGGACGATAGCTGTCATTTATAACTCTGCAGGTTTGTGAATTACAGTGTCCCTGAGCTCCTTTCTTCAACTCGCTTTCTTTTGAGCTGGCCGCAACACAGCAGGATGGCTTCAGGCCCTAATCTGGTTCCGGCACGGCACGCTGAGCCTTTGGTTATTTCCTCTTCCTAGTGGGAAATGAGAGTTAACTTTGCCCGTCCAGACACCTCCAGCTAGTCTCTCATTGGTTCTCGCTATTCCTGTTCATCTTCCGCCGAAATTGCAAACTGGGCCAAACAGGAGGTTAAAGGCGCTGACTCTCCAAGTGGGGAGAGTGTTAGTAAAGCGTCTGGAATGTTGCACCCGAGTACCAGGGGAGGAAAACTGAGACATATTTGAACACGTCTCCCGTTCACACGGTTGATCATACTCTGGGTTCCACATGCACGTTTTAGCTGAAGGAAGAATACCTTAAACCTGGGTAGTTGAAACCCGTGGAATGGGTACCATGCAATATGACTTCAAAGGGTCTTCATTTGCTCACCGAACCTCTCCAATCCTATCACTGCTGCGTTTATGCCCCTGTACACATGCTTGATTCTCTTTCGGAGACATAGCAATCCATAGGTTTTAAGATACTTACTAGTCAGGTACATTCTTAGGCGTTTAATATGCGGTGTTGAGTCCATTTCGTTGAGCAAGGAGTAGCTCTTGTCTATTCCATATTTGCCTTAAGAAACTTTATCTGTGCTCATTTCAATCTCTGGTTTTATGCAGCACCCCAACTCACCTTTCCCCTTAAGCAAGCATAAGTTGGTTTTCTAAATTTGAGACCCTGTTCTGTATTGGAATTCAGTTCCTGTGTAGCCAAGTTTACATTCCGTGTATTAGTGATATCTTATGATGTTTCTTTTTCTGTGTGACTTATTTCAGTTAGAATCATCGTACCTGAATCCACTCATTATGCTGCTACGGGCCTGATGACATAGATTTCATTGCTGAGTGATACTGCATTGTACATAAGTACCACAAGTTCTTTATCCATTTTTCACTTTCTGTGATATTGAACTTGTACGGTAAATGAGATTCTTGTAAACAGAGGCGTCCCAAACTTTGGGGTGGCTGTGTCTTTTTGATTTTAATTTCCCTAAGCTATAGGACCATAAGTGGAAGTGCCCTAGGCTCTGTTGCTTTGTTTTTTAGATGTTTCAGGAAACACCATACACTTCTCCTGAGTGTCTGTTGGCAATTTACATCCCGCCCATCAGCATAACAAGGCTCCCAGTTCTCCATGGCCTGTCCTGCCTTTCTGGATTTTACACTTTTTTCAGATGGTCCTTTTGACCGGGGGGAAGTCAGACTTCATTGTAGTGCAGATTTCCTTTGCAAGCTTGCTTGGTTGGCCAAAAAGGGCGTATGCGTTTTTTCCTGAATATATTCAGGAAAAAACGCATACGCCCTTTTTGGCCAAGTGCATCATTGTGGACGTTCTGCCTCTTTTCCTATGCTTTCAATGCAATTCCAGTCTACCTCCTGAAATCGGTTTCCTGCAATTCTGCCCCACTTTCAAGTCCTCTTGGCAGCCTTACTTCAGTATATTTTTGGACGATAGCTGTCATTTATAACTCTGCAGGTTTGTGAATTACAGTGCCCCTGAGCTCCTTTCTTCAACTCGCTTTCTTGTGAGCTGGCCGCAACACCGCAGGATGGCTTCAGGCCCTAATCTGGTTCTGGCACGGCATGCTGAGCCTTTGGTTATTTCCTCTTCCTGGTGGGAAATGAGAGTTAAATTTGCCCGTCCAGATACCTCCAGCTAGTCTCTCATTGGTTCTCGCTATTCCTGTTCATCTTCCGCAGAAATTGCAAACTGAGCCAAACAGGGGGTTAAAGGCGCTGACTCTCCAAGTGGGGAGAGTGTTAGTAAAGCGTCTGGAATGTTGCACCCGAGTACCAGGGGAGGAAAACTGAGACATATTTGAACACGTCTCCCGTTCACACGGTTGATCATACTCTGGGTTCCACATGCATGTTTTAGCTGAAAGAAGAATACCTTAAACCTGTGTACTTGAAACCCGTGGAATGGGTACCATGCAATATGACTTCAAAGGGTCTTCATTTGCTCACCGAACCTCTCCAATCCTATCACTGCTGCGTTTATGCCCCTGCACAGATGCTTGATTCTCTTTCGCAGACATAGTAATCCATAGGTTTTAAGATACTTACAAGTCAGGTACATTCTTAGGCGTTTAATATGCGGTGTTGAGTCCATTTCGTTGAGCAAGGAGTAGCTCTTGTCTATTCCATATTTGGCTTAAGGAACTTTATCTGTGCTCATTTCAATCTCTGGTTTTATGCAGCACCCCAACTCACCTTTCCCCTTAAGCAAGCATAAGTTGGTTTTCTAAATTTGAGACCCTGTTCTGTATTGGAATTCAGTTCCTGTGTAGCCAAGTTTACATTCCGTGTATTACTGATATCTTATGATGTTTCTTTTTCTGTGTGACTTATTTCAGTTAGAATCATCATACCTGAATCCACTCATTGTGCTGCTAAAGGCCTGATGACATAGATTTCATTGCTGAGTGATATTGCTTTGTAAGTAAATACCACAACTTCTTTATCCATTTTTCACTTTCTGCGATGTTAAACTTGTACTGTAAACGAGGTTCTTGTAAACAGAGACGTTCCAAACTTTGGGGTGGCTGTGTCTTTTTGATTTTAATTTCCCTAAGCTATAGGACCATAAGTAGAAGTGCCCTAGGCTCTGTTGCTTTGTTTTTTAGATGTTTCAGGAAACACCATACACTTCTGCTGAGTGTCTTTTGGCAATTTACATCCCGCCCATAAGCATAACAAGGCTCCCAGTTCTCCATGGCCTGTCCTGCCTTTCTGGATTTTACACTTTTTTCAGATGGCCCTTTTGACCGGGGGGAAGTGAGACTTCATTGTAGTGCAGATATCCTTTGCAAGCTTGCTTGGTTGGCCAAAAAGGGCGTATGCGTTTTTTCCTAAATATATTCAGGAAAAAACGCATACGCCCTTTTTGGCCAAGTGCATCATTATGGACGTTCTGCCTCTTTTCCTATGCTTTCAATGCAATTCCAGTCTACCTCCTGAAATCGGTTTCCTGCAATTCTGCCCCACTTTCAAGTCCTCTTGGCAGCCTTACTTCAGTATATTTTTGGACGATAGCTGTCATTTATAACTCTGCAGGTTTGTGAATTACAGTGTCCCTGAGATCCTTTCTTCAACTCGCTTTCTTTTGAGCTGGCCGCAACACAGCAGGATGGCTTCAGGCCCTAATCTGGTTCCGGCACGGCACGCTGAGCCTTTGGTTATTTCCTCTTCCTAGTGGGAAATGAGAGTTAACTTTGCCCGTCCAGACACCTCCAGCTAGTCTCTCATTGGTTCTCCCTATTCCTGTTCATCTTCCGCCGAAATTGCAAACTGGGCCAAACAGGAGGTTAAAGGCGCTGACTCTCCAAGTGGGGAGAGTGTTAGTAAAGCGTCTGGAATGTTGCACCCGAGTACCAGGGGAGGAAAACTGAGACATATTTGAACACGTCTCCCGTTCACACGGTTGATCATACTCTGGGTTCCACATGCACGTTTTAGCTGAAGGAAGAATACCTTAAACCTGGGTAGTTGAAACCCATGGAATGGGTACCATGCAATATGACTTCAAAGGGTCTTCATTTGCTCACCGAACCTCTCCAATCCTATCACTGCTGCGTTTATGCCCCTGTACACATGCTTGATTCTCTTTCGGAGACATAGCAATCCATAGGTTTTAAGATACTTACTAGTCAGGTACATTCTTAGGCGTTTAATATGCGGTGTTGAGTCCATTTCGTTGAGCAAGGAGTAGCTCTTGTCTATTCCATATTTGTCTTAAGGAACTTTATCTGTGCTCATTTCAATCTCTGGTTTTATGCAGCACCCCAACTCACCTTTCCCCTTAAGCAAGCATAAGTTGGTTTTCTAAATTTGAGACCCTGTTCTGTTCTGTAATTCAGTTCCTGTGTAGCCAAGTTTACATTCCGTGTATTAGTGATATCTTATGATGTTTCTTTTTCTGTGTGACTTATTTCAGTTAGAATCATTGTACCTGAATCCACTCATTATGCTGCTACGGGCCTGATGACATAGATTTCATTGCTGAGTGATGCTGCATTGTACATAAGTACCACAAGTTCTTTATCCATTTTTCACTTTCTGTGATATTGAACTTGTACGGTAAACGAGGTTCTTGTAAACAGAGGCGTCCCAAACTTTGGGGTGGCTGTGTCTTTTTGATTTTAATTTCCCTAAGCTATAGGACCATAAGTGGAAGTGCCCTAGGCTCTGTTGCTTTGTTTTCTGGATGTTTCAGGAAACACCATACACTTCTCCCGAGTGTCTGTTGGCAATTTACATCCCGCCCATCAGCATAACAAGGCTCCCAGTTCTCCATGGCCTGTCCTGCCTTTCTGGATTTTACACTTTTTTCAGATGGCCCTTTTGACCGGGGGGAAGTGAGACTTCATTGTAGTGCAGATATCCTTTGCAAGCTTGCTTGGTTGGCCAAAAAGGGCGTATGCGTTTTTTCCTGAATATATTCAGGAAAAAACGCATACGCCCTTTTTGGCCAAGTGCATCATTGTGGACGTTCTGCCTCTTTTCCTATGCTTTGAATGCAATTCCAGTCTACCTCCTGAAATCGGTTTCCTGCAATTCTACCCCGCTTTCAAGTCCTCTTGGCAGCCTTACTTCAGTATATTTTTGGACGATAGCTGTCATTTATAACTCTGCAGGTTTGTGAATTACAGTGCCCCTGAGCTCCTTTCTTCAACTCGCTTTCTTGTGAGCTGGCCGCAACACCGCAGGATGGCTTCAGGCCCTAATCTGATTCCGGCAAGGCACGCTGAGCCTTTGGTTAATTCCTCTTCCTGGTGGGAAATGAGAGTTAAATTTGCCCGTGCAGATACCTCCAGCTAGTCTCTCATTGGTTCTCGCTATTCCTGTTCATCTTCCGCAGAAATTGCAAACTGGGCCAAACAGGAGGTTAAAGGGACTGACTCTCCAAGTCGGGAGAGTGTTAGTAAAGCGTCTGGAATGTTGCACCCGAGTACCAGGGTACGAAAACTGAGACATATTTGAACACGTCTCCCGATCACATGGTTGATCATACTCTAGGTTCCACATGCATGTTTTAGCTGAAGGAAGAATACCTTAAAACTGGGTAGTTGAAACCCGTGGAATGGGTACCATGCAATATGACTTCAAAGGGTCTTCATTTGCTCACCGAACCTCTCCAATCCTATCACTGCTGCGTTTATGCCCCTGTACACACGCTTGATTCTCTTTTGGAGACATAGCAATCCATAGGTTTTAAGATACTTACTAGTCAGGTACATTCTTAGGCGTTTAATATGGGGTGTTGAGTCCATTTCGTTGAGCAAGGAGTAGCTCTTGTCTATTCCATATTTGGCTTAAGGAACTTTATCTGTGCTCATTTCAATCTCTGGTTTTATGCAGCACCCCAACTCACCTTTCCCCTTAAGCAAGCATAAGTTGGTTTTCTAAATTTGAGACCCTGTTCTGTTCTGTAATTCAGTTCTTGTGTAGCCCAGTTTACATTCCGTGTATTAGTGATATCTTATGATGTTTCTTTTTCTGTGTGACTTATTGCAGTTAGAATCATCATACCTGAATCCACTCATTGTGCTGCTAAGGGCCTGATGACATAGATTTCATTGCTGAGTGATATTGCTTTGTAAGTAAATACCACAACTTCTTTATCCATTTTTCACTTTCTGCGATGTTGAACTTGTACTGTAAACGAGGTTCTTGTAAACAGAGCCGTTCCAAACTTCGTGGTGGCTGTGTCTTTTTCATTTTAATTTCCCTAAGCTATAGGACCATAAGTAGAAGTGCCCTAGGCTCTGTTGCTTTTTTTTTTAGATGTTTCAGGAAACACCATACACTTCTCCCGAGTGTCTGTTGGCAATTTACATCCCGCCCATCAGCATAACAAGGCTCCCAGTTCTCCATGGCCTGTCCTGCCTTTCTGGATTTTACACTTTTTTCAGATGGCCCTTTTGACCGGGGGAAGTGAGACTTCATTGTAGTGCAGATTTCCTTTGCAAGCTTGCTTGGTTGGCCAAAAAGGGCGTATGCGTTTTTTCCTGAATATATTCAGGAAAAAACGCATACGCCCTTTTTGGCCAAGTGCATCATTGTGGACGTTCTGCCTCTTTTCCTATGCTTTCAATGCAATTCCAGTCTACCTCCTGAAATCGGTTTCCTGCAATTCTGCCCCGCTTTCAAGTCCTCTTGGCAGCCTTACTTCAGTATATTTTTGGACGATAGCTGTCATTTATAACTCTGCAGGTTTGTGAATTACAGTGCCCCTGAGCTCCTTTCTTCAACTCGCTTTCTTGTGACCTGGCCGAAACACCGCAGGATGGCTTCAGGCCCTAATCTGGTTCCGACACGGCACGCTGAGCCTTTGGTTATTTCCTCTTCCTGGTGGGAAATGAGAGTTAAATTTGCCCGTCCAGACACCTCCAGCTAGTCTCTCATTGGTTCTCGCTATTCCTGTTCATCTTCCGCAGAAATTGCAAACTGGGCCAAACAGGGGGTTAAAGGCGCTGACTCTCCAAGTGGGGAGAGTGTTAGTAAAGCATCTGGAATGTTGCACCCGAGTACCAGGGGAGGAAAACTGAGACATATTTGAACACGTCTCCCGTTCACACGGTTGATCATACTCTGGGTTCCACATGCATGTTTTAGCTGAAGGAAGAATACCTTAAACCTGTGTACTTGAAACCCGTGGAATGGGTACCATGCAATATGACTTCAAAGGGTCTTCATTTGCTCACCGAACCTCTCCAATCCTATCACTGCTGCGTTTATGCCCCTGCACACATGCTTGATTCTCTTTCGCAGACATAGTAATCCATAGGTTTTAAGATACTTACTAGTCAGGTACATTCTTAGGCGTTTAATATGCGGTGTTGAGTCCATTTCGTTGAGCAAGGAGTAGCTCTTGTCTATTCCATATTTGGATTAAGGAACTTTATCTGTGCTCATATCAATCTCTGGTTTTATGCAGCACCCCAACTCACCTTTCCCCTTAAGCAAGCATAAGATGGTTTTCTAAATTTGAGACCCTGTTCTGTTCTGTAATTCAGTTCCTGTGTAGCCCAGTTTACATTCCGTGTATTAGTGATATCTTATGATGTTTCTTTTTCTGTGTGACTTATTTCAGTTAGAAACCTCGTACCTGAATCCACTCATTATGCTGCTACGGGCCTGATGACATAGATTTCATTGCTGAGTGATACTGCATTGTACGTAAGTACCACAAGTTCTTTATCCATTTTTCACTTTCTGTGATATTGAACTTGTACGGTAAACGAGGTTCTTGTAAACAGAGGCGTCCCAAACTTTGGGGTGGCTGTGTCTTTTTGATTTTAATTTCCCTAAGCTATAGGACCATAAGTGGAAGTGCCCTAGGCTCTGTTGCTTTGTTTTTCAGATGTTTCAGGAAACACCATACAGTTCTCCGAAGTGTCTGTTGGCAATTTACATCCCGCCCATCAGCATAACAAGGCTCCCAGTTCTCCATGGCCTGTCCTGCCTTTCTGGATTTTACACTTTTTTCAGATGGCCCTTTTGACCGGGGGGAAGTGAGACTTCATTGTAGTGCAGATATCTTTGCAAGCTTGCTTGGTTGGCCAAAAAGGGCGTATGCGTTTTTTCCTGAATATATTCAGGAAAAAACGCATACGCCCTTTTTTGGCCAAGTGCATCATTGTGGACGTTCTGCCTCTTTTCCTATGCTTTGAATGCAATTCCAGTCTACCTCCTGAAATCGGTTTCCTGCATTTCTGCCCCGCTTTCAAGTCCTCTTGGCAGCCTTACTTCAGTATATTTTTGGACGATAGCTGTCATTTATAACTCTGCAGGTTTGTGAATTACAGTGCCCCTGAGCTCCTTTCTTCAACTCGCTTTCTTGTGAGCTGGCCGCAACACCGCAGGATGGCTTCAGGCCCTAATCTGATTCCGGCAAGGCACGCTGAGCCTTTGGTTAATTCCTCTTCCTGGTGGGAAATGAGAGTTAAATTTGCCCGTCCAGACACCTCCAGCTAGTCTCTCATTGGTTCTCGCTATTCCTGTTCATCTTCTGCAGAAATTGCAAACTGGGCCAAACAGGAGGTTAAAGGGACTGACTCTCCAAGTCGGGAGAGTGTTAGTAAAGCGTCTGGAATGTTGCACCCGAGTACCAGGGTACGAAAACTGAGACATATTTGAACACGTCTCCCGATCACATGGTTGATCATTCTCTAGGTTCCACATGCATGTTTTAGCTGAAGGAAGAATACCTTAAAACTGGGTAGTTGAAACCCGTGGAATGGGTACCATGCAATATGACTTCAAAGGGTCTTCATTTGCTCACCGAACCTCTCCAATCCTATCACTGCTGCGTTTATGCCCCTGTACACACGCTTGATTCTCTTTTGGAGACATAGCAATCCATAGGTTTTAAGATACTTACTAGTCAGGTACATTCTTAGGCGTTTAATATGGGGTGTTGAGTCCATTTCGTTGAGCAAGGAGTAGCTCTTGTCTATTCCATATTTGGCTTAAGGAACTTTATCTGTGCTCATTTCAATCTCTGGTTTTATGAAGCACCCCAACTCACCTTTCCCCTTAAGCAAGCATAAGTTGGTTTTCTAAATTTGAGACCCTGTTCTGTTCTGTAATTCAGTTCTTGTGTAGCCCAGTTTACATTCCGTGTATTAGTGATATCTTATGATGTTTCTTTTTCTGTGTGACTTATTGCAGTTAGAATCATCATACCTGAATCCACTCATTGTGCTGCTAAGGGCCTGATGACATAGATTTCATTGCTGAGTGATATTGCTTTGTAAGTAAATACCACAACTTCTTTATCCATTTTTCACTTTCTGCGATGTTGAACTTGTACTGTAAACGAGGTTCTTGTAAACAGAGCCGTTCCAAACTTCGTGGTGGCTGTGTCTTTTTCATTTTAATTTCCCTAAGCTATAGGACCATAAGTAGAAGTGCCCTAGGCTCTGTTGCTTTTTTTTTTAGATGTTTCAGGAAACACCATACACTTCTCCCGAGTGTCTGTTGGCAATTTACATCCCGCCCATCAGCATAACAAGGCTCCCAGTTCTCCATGGCCTGTCCTGCCTTTCTGGATTTTACACTTTTTTCAGATGGCCCTTTTGACCGGGGGAAGTGAGACTTCATTGTAGTGCAGATTTCCTTTGCAAGCTTGCTTGGTTGGCCAAAAAGGGCGTATGCGTTTTTTCCTGAATATATTCAGGAAAAAACGCATACGCACTTTTTGGCCAAGTGCATCATTATGGACGTTCTGCCTCTTTTCCTATGCTTTCAATGCAATTCCAGTCTACCTCCTGAAATTGGTTTCCTGCAATTCTGCCCCGCTTTCAAGTCCTCTTGGCAGCCTTACTTCAGTATATTTTTGGATGATAGCTGTCATTTATAACTCTGCAGGTTTGTGAATTACAGTGTCCCTGAGCTCCTTTCTTCAACTCACTTTCTTTTGAGCTGGCCGCAACACAGCAGGATGGCTTCAGGCCCTAATCTGGTTCCGGCACGGCACGCTGAGCCTTTGGTTATTTCCTCTTCCTGGTGGGAAATGAGAGTTAAATTTGCCCGTCCAGACACCTCCAGCTAGTCTCTCATTGGTTCTCGCTATTCCTGTTCATCTTCCGCAGAAATTGCAAACTGGGCCAAACAGGAGGTTAAATGCGCTGACTCTCCAAGTGGGGAGAGTGTTAGTAAAGCGTCTGGAATGTTGCACCCGAGTACCAGGGGAGGAAAACTGAGACATATTTGAACACGTCTCCCGGTCACACGGTTGATCATACTCTGGGTTCCACATGCATGTTTTAGCTGAAGGAAGAATACCTTAAACCTGGGTAGTTGAAACCCGTGGAATGGGTACCATGCAATATGACTTCAAAGGGTCTTCATTTGCTCACCGAACCTCTCCAATCCTATCACTGCTGCGTTTATGCCCCTGTACACATGCTTGATTCTCTTTCGGAGACATAGCAATCCATAGGTTTTAAGATACTTACTAGTCAGGTACATTCTTAGGCGTTTAATATGGGGTGTTGAGTCCATTTCGTTGAGCAAGGAGTAGCTCTTGTCTATTCCATATTTGGCTTAAGGAACTTTATCTGTGCTCATTTCAATCTCTGGTTTTATGCAGCACCCCAACTCACTTTTCCCCTTAAGCAAGCATAAGTTGGTTTTCTAAATTTGAGACCCTGTTCTGTATTGGAATTCAGTTCCTGTGTAGCCCAGTTTACATTCCGTGTATTAGTGATATCTTATGATGTTTCTTTTTCTGTGTGACTTATTTCAGTTAGAATCATCGTACCTGAATCCACTCATTATGCTGCTACGGGCCTGATGACATAGATTTCATTGCTGAGTGATACTGCATTGTACGTTAGTACCACAAGTTCTTTATCCATTTTTCACTTTCTGTGATATTGAACTTGTATGGTAAACAAGGTTTTTGTAAACAGAGGTGTCCCAAACTTTGGGGTGGCTGTGTCTTTTTGATTTTAATTTCCCTAAGCTATAGGACCATAAGTGGAAGTGCCCTAGGCTCTGTTGCTTTGTTTTTCAGATGTTTCAGGAAACACCATACACTTCTCTCGAGTGTCTGTTGGCAATTTACATCCCGCCCATCAGCATAACAAGGCTCCCAGTTCTCCATGGCCTGTCCTGCCTTTCTGGATTTTACACTTTTTTCAGATGGCCCTTTTGACCGGGGGGAAGTGAGACTTCATTGTAGTGCAGATTTCCTTTGCTAGCTTGCTTGGTTGGCCAAAAAGGGCGTATGCGTTTTTTCCTGAATATATTCAGGAAAAAACGCATACGCCCTTTTTGGCCAAGTGCATCATTATGGACGTTCTGCCTCTTTTCCTAAGCTTTCAATGCAATTCCAGTCTACCTCCTGAAATTGGTTTCCTGCAATTCTGCCCCACTTTCAAGTCCTCTTGGCAGCCTTACTTCAGTATATTTTTGGACGATAGCTGTCATTTATAACTCTGCAGGTTTTTGAATTACAGTGTCCCTGAGCTCCTTTCTTCAACTCGCTTTCTTTTGAGCTGGCCGCAACACAGCAGGATGGCTTCAGGCCCTAATCTGGTTCCGGCACGGCACGCTGAGCCTTTGGTTATTTCCTCTTCCTGGTTGGAAATGAGAGTTAAATTTGCCAGTCCAGACACCTCCAGCTAGTCTCTCATTGGTTCTCGCTATTCCTGTTCATCTTCCGCAGAAATTGCAAACTGGGCCAAACAGGAGGTTAAAGGCGCTGACTCTCCAAGTGGGGAGAGTGTTAGTAAAGCGTCTGGAATGTTGCACCCGAGTACCAGGGGAGGAAAACTGAGACATATTTGAACACGTCTCCCGTTCACACGGTTGATCATACTCTGGGTTCCACATGCATGTTTTAGCTGAAGGAAGAATACCTTAAACCTGGGTAGTTGAAACCCGTGGAATGGGTACCATGCAATATGACTTCAAAGGGTCTTCATTTGCTCACCGAACCTCTCCAATCCTATCACTGCTGCGTTTATGCCCCTGTACACATGCTTGATTCTCTTTCGGAGACATAGCAATCCATAGGTTTTAAGATACTTAGTAGTCAGGTACATTCTTAGGCGTTTAATATGGGGTGTTGAGTCCATTTCGTTGAGCAAGGAGTAGCTCTTGTCTATTCCATATTTGGCTTAAGGAACTTTATCTGTGCTCATTTCAATCTCTGGTTTTATGCAGCACCCCAACTCACCTTTCCCCTTAAGCAAGCATAAGTTGGTTTTCTAAATTTGAGACCCTGTTCTGTTCTGTAATTCAGTTCCTGGGTAGCCAAGTTTACATTCCGTGTATTAGTGATATCTTATGATGTTTCTTTTTCTGTGTGACTTATTTCAGTTAGAATCATCATACCTGAATCCACTCATTGTGCTGCTAAGGTCCTGATGACATAGATTTCATTGCTGAGTGATATTGCTTTGTAAGTAAATACCACAACTTCTTTATCCATTTTTCACTTTCTGCGATGTTGAACTTGTACTGTAAACGAGGTTCTTGTAAACAGAGCCGTTCCAAACTTTGGGGTGGCTGTGTCTTTTTCATTTTAATTTCCCTAAACTATAGGACCATAAGTGGAAGTGCCTAGGCTCTGTTGCTTTGTTTTTTAGATGTTTCAGGAAACACTATACACTTCTCCTGAGTGTCTGTTGGCAGTTTACATCCCGCCCATCAGCATAACAAGGCTCCCAGTTCTCCATGGCCTGTCCTGCCTTTCTGGATTTTACACTTTTTTCAGATGGCCCTTTTGACCGGGGGGAAGTGAGACTTCATTGTAGTGCAGATTTCCTTTGCAAGCTTGCTTGGTTGGCCAAAAAGGGCGTATGCGTTTTTTACTGAATATATTCAGGAAAAATCACATACGCCCTTTTTGGCCAAGTGCATCATTGTGGACGTTCTGCCTCTTTTCCTATGCTTTCAATGCAATTCCAGTCTACCTCCTGAAATCGGTTTCCTGCAATTCTGCCCCGCTTTCAAGTCCTCTTGGCAGCCTTACTTCAGTATATTTTTGGACGATAGCTGTCATTTATAACTCTGCAGGTTTGTGAATTACAGTGCCCCTGAGCTCCTTTCTTCAACTCGCTTTCTTGTGAGCTGGCCGCAACACCGCAGGATGGCTTCAGGCCCTAATCTGGTTCCGGCACGGCACGCTGAGCCTTTGGTTATTTCCTCTTCCTGGTGGGTAATGAGAGTTAAATTTGCCCGTCCAGATACCTCCAGCTAGTCTCTCATTGGTTCTCGCTATTCCTGTTCATCTTCCGCAGAAATTGCAAACTGGGCCAAACAGGGTGTTAAAGGCGCTGACTCTCCAAGTGGGGAGAGTGTTAGTAAAGCGTCTGGAATGTTGCACCCGAGTACCAGGGGAGGAAAACTGAGACATATTTGAACACGTCTCCCGTTCACACGGTTGATCATACTCTGGGTTCCACATGCATGTTTTAGCTGAAGGAAGAATACCTTAAACCTGGGTAGTTGAAACCCGTGGAATGGGTACCATGCAATATGACTTCAAAGGGTCTTCATTTGCTCACCGAACCTCTCCAATCCTATCACTGCTGCGTTTATGCCCCTGCACACATGCTTGATTCTCTTTCGCAGACATAGTAATCCATAGGTTTTAAGATACTTACTAGTCAGGTACATTCTTAGGCGTTTAATATGCGGTGTTGAGACCATTTCGTTGAGCAAGGAGTAGCTCTTGTCTATTCCATATTTGGTTTAAGGAACTTTATCTGTGCTCATTTCAATCTCTGGTTTTATGCAGCACCCCAACTCACCTTTCCCCTTAAGCAAGCATAAGTTGGTTTTCTAAATTTGAGACCCTGTTCTGTTCTGTAATTCAGTTCCTGTGTAGCCAAGTTTACATTCCGTGTATTAGTGATATCTTATGATGTTTCTTTTTCTGTGTGACTTATTGCAGTTAGAATCATCATACCTGAATCCACTCATTGTGCTGCTAAGGGCCTTATGACATAGATTTCATTGCTGAGTGATATTGCTTTGTAAGTAAATACCACAACTTCTTTATCCATTTTTCACTTTCTGCGATGTTGAACTTGTACTGTAAACGAGGTTCTTGTAAACAGAGGCGTCCCAAACTTTGGGGTGGCTGTGTCTTTTTCATTTTAATTTCCCTAAGCTATAGGACCATAAGTGGAAGTGCCCTAGGCTCTGTTGCTTTGTTTTTTAGATGTTTCAGGAAACACCATACAATTCTCCCGAGTGTCTGTTGGCAATTTACATCCCGCCCATCAGCATAACAAGGCTCCCAGTTCTCCATGGCCTGTCCTGCCTTGCTGGATTTTACACTTTTTTCAGATGGCCCTTTTGACAGGGGGGAAGTGAGACTTCATTGTAGTGCAGATTTCCTTTGCAAGCTTGCTTGGTTGGCCAAAAAGGGCGTATGCGTTTTTTCCTGAATATATTCAGGAAAAAACGCATACGCCCTTTTTGGCCAAGTGCATCATTGTGGACGTTCTGCCTCTTTTCCTATGCTTTCAATGCAATTCCAGTCTACCTCCTGAAATCGGTTTCCTGCAATTCTGCCCCGCTTTCAAGTCCTCTTGGCAGCCTTACTTCAGTATATTTTTGGACGATAGCTGTCATTTATAACTCTGCAGGTTTGTGAATTACAGTGCCCCTGAGCTCCTTTCTTCAACTCGCTTTCTTTTGAGCTGGCCGCAACACCGCAGGATGGCTTCAGGCCCTAATCTGATTCCGGCACGGCATGCTGAGCCTTTGGTTATTTCCTCTTCCTGGTGGGAAATGAGAGTTAAATTTGCCCGTCCAGATACCTCCAGATAGTCTCTCATTGGTTCTCGCTATTCCTGTTCATCTTCCGCAGAAATTGCAAACTGGGCCAAACAGGGGGTTAAAGGCGCTGACTCTCCAAGTGGGGAGAGTGTTAGTAAAGCGTCTGGAATGTTGCACCCGAGTACCAGGGGAGGAAAACTGAGACATATTTGAACACGTCTCCCGTTCACACAGTTGATCATACTCTGGGTTCCACATGCATGTTTTAGCTGAAGGAAGAATACCTTAAACCTGGGTAGTTGAATCCCGTGGAATGGGTACCATGCAATATGACTTCAAAGGGTCTTCATTTGCTCACCAAACCTCTCCAATCCTATCACTGCTGCGTTTATGCCCCTGCACACATGCTTGATTCTCTTTCGCAGACATAGTAATCCATAGGTTTTAAGATACTTACAAGTCAGGTACATTCTTAGGCGTTTAATATGCGGTGTTGAGTCCATTTCGTTGAGCAAGGAGTTGCTCTTGTCTATTCCATATTTGGTTTAAGGAACTTTATCTGTGCTCATTTCAATCTCTGGTTTTATGCAGCACCCCAACTCACGTTTCCCCTTAAGCAATCATAAGTTGGTTTTCTAAATTTGAGACCCTGTTCTGTTCTGTAATTCAGTTCCTGTGTAGCCAAGTTTACATTCCGTGTATTACTGATATCTTATGATGTTTCTTTTTCTGTGTGACTTATTGCAGTTAGAATCATCATACCTGAATCCACTCATTGTGCTGCTAAGGGCCTGATGACATAGATTTCATTGCTGAGTGATATTGCTTTGTAAGTAAATACCACAACTTCTTTATCCATTTTTCACTTTCTGCGATGTTGAACTTGTACTGTAAACGAGGTTCTTGTAAACAGAGCCGTTCCAAACTTTGGGGTGGCTGTGTCTTTTTCATTTTAATTTCCCTAAACTATAGGACCATAAGTGGAAGTGCCCTAGGCTCTGTTGCTTTGTTTTTTAGATGTTTCAGGAAACACCATACACTTCTCCTGAGTGTCTGTTGGCAATTTACATCCCGCCCATCAGCATAACAAGGCTCCCAGTTCTCCATGGCCTGTCCTGCCTTTCTGGATTTTACACTTTTTTCAGATGGCCCTTTTGACCGGGGGGAAGTGAGACTTCATTTTAGTGCAGATTTCCTTTGCAAGCTTGCTTGGTTAGCCAAAAAGGGCGTATGCGTTTTTTACTGAATATATTCAGGAAAAAACGCATACGCCCTTTTTGGCCAAGTGCATCATTGTGGACGTTCTGCCTCTTTTCCTATGCTTTCAATGCAATTCCAGTCTACCTCCTGAAATCGGTTTCCTGCAATTCTGCCCCGCTTTCAAGTCCTCTTGGCAGCCTTACTTCAGTATATTTTTGGACGATAGCTGTCATTTATAACTCTGCAGGTTTGTGAATTACAGTGCCCCTGAGCTCCTTTCTTCAACTCGCTTTCTTGTGAGCTGGCCGCAACACCGCAGGATGGCTTCAGACCCTAATCAGGTTCCGGCACGGCACGCTGAGCCTTTGGTTATTTCCTCTTCCTGGTGGGAAATGAGAGTTAAATTTGCCCGTCCAGATACCTCCAGCTAGTCTCTCATTGGTTCTCGCTATTCCTGTTCATCTTCCGCAGAAATTGCAAACTGGGCCAAACAGGGGGTTAAAGGCGCTGACTCTCCAAGTGGGGAGAGTGTTAGTAAAGGGTCTGGAATGTTGCACCCGAGTACCAGGGGAGGAAAACTGAGACATATTTGAACACGTCTCCCGTTCACACGGTTGATCATACTCTGGGTTCCACATGCATGTTTTAGCTGAAGGAAGAATACCTTAAACCTGGAGAGTTGAGACCTGTGTAATGGGTACCATGCAATATGACTTCAAAGGGTCTTCATTTGCTCACCGAACCTCTCCAATCCTATCACTGGTGCATTTATGCCCCTGTACACACGCTTGATTCTCTTTTGGAGACATAGCAATCCATAGGTTTTAAGATACTTACTAGTCAGGTACATTCTTAGGCGTTTAATATGCGGTGTTGAGTCCATTTCGTTGAGCAAGGAGTAGCTCTTGTCTATTCCATATTTGGCTTAAGGAACTTTATCTGTGCTCATTTCAATCTCTGGTTTTATGCAGCACCCCAACTCACCTTTCCCCTTAAGCAAGCATAAGTTGGTTTTCTAAATTTGAGACCCTGTTCTGTTCTGTAATTCAGTTCCTGTGTAGCCCAGTTTACCTTCCGTGTATTAGTGATATCTTATGATATTTCTTTTTCTGCGTGGCTTATTTCAGTTAGAATCATCGTACCTGAATCCACTCATTATGCTGCTACGGGCCTGATGACATAGATTTCATTGCTGAGTGATACTGCATTGTACGTAAGTACCACAAGTTCTTTATCCATTTTTCACTTTCTGTGATATTGAAATTGTACGGTAAATGAGGTTCTTGTAAACAGAGGCGTCCCAAACTTTGGGGTGGCTGTGTCTTTTTGATTTTAATTTCCCTAAGCTATAGGACCATAAGTAGAAGTGCCCTAGGCTCTGTTGCTTTGTTTTTTAGATGGTTCAGGAAACACCATACATTTCTCCCGAGTGTCTGTTGGCAATTTACATCCCGCCCATCAGCATAACAAGGCTCCCAGTTCTCCATGGCCTGTCCTGCCTTTCTGGATTTTACACTTTTTTCAGATGGCCCTTTTGACCGGGGGGAAGTGAGACTTCATTGTAGTGGAGATTTCCTTTGCAAGCTTGCTTGGTTGGCCAAAAAGGGCGTATGCGTTTTTTCCTGAATATATTCAGGAAAAAACGCATATGCCCTTTTTGGCCAAGTGCATCATTGTGGACGTTCTGCCTCTTTTCCTATGCTTTCAATGCAATTCCAGTCTACCTCCTGAAATCGGTTTCCTGCAATTCTGCCCCGCTTTCAAGTCCTCTTGGCAGCCTTACTTCAGTATATTTTTGGACGATAGCTGTCATTTATAACTCTGCAGGTTTGTGAATTACAGTGCCCCTGAGCTCCTTTCTTCAACTCGCTTTCTTGTGAGCTGGCCACAACACTGCAGGATGGCTTCAGGCCCTAATCTGGTTCCGGCACGGCATGCTGAGCCTTTGGTTATTTCCTCTTCCTGGTGGGAAATGAGAGTTAAATTTGCCCGTCCAGATACCTCCAGCTAGTCTCTCATTCGTTCTCGCTATTCCTGTTCATCTTCCGCAGAAATTGCAAACTGGGCCAAACAGGGGTTTAAAGGCGCTGACTCTCCAAGTGCGGAGAGTGTTAGTAAAGCGTCTGGAATGTTGCACCCGAGTACCAGGGGAGGAAAACTGAGACATATTTGAACACGTCTCCCGTTCACACGGTTGATCATACTCTGGGTTCCACATGCATGTTTTAGCTGAAAGAAGAATACCTTAAACCTGTGTACTTGAAACACTTGGAATGGGTACCATGCAATATGACTTCAAAGGGTCTTCATTTGCTCACCGAACCTCTCCAATCCTATCACTGCTGCGTTTATGCCCCTGCACACATGCTTGATTCTCTTTCGCAGACATACTAATCCATAGGTTTTATGATACTTACTAGTCAGGTACATTCTTAGGCTTTTAATATGCGGTGTTGAGTCCATTTCGTTGAGCAAGGAGTAGCTCCTGTCTATTCCATATTTGGCTTAAGGAACTTTATCTGTGCTCACTTCAATCTCTGGTTTTATGCAGCACCCCAACTCACCTTTACCCTTAAGCAAGCATAAGTTGGTTTTCTAAATTTCAGACCCTGTTCTGTTGTGTAATTCAGTTCCTGTGTAGCCAAGTTTACATTCCGTGTATTACTGATATCTTATGATGTTTCTTTTTCTGTGTGACTTATTTCAGTTAGAATCATCATACCTGAATCCACTCATTGTGCTGCTAAGGGCCTGATGACATAGATTTCATTGCTGAGTGATATTGCTTTGTAAGTAAATACCACAAGTTCTTTATCCATTTTTCACTTTCTGTGATATTGAACTTGTACGGTAAACGAGGTTCTTGTAAACAGAGGCGTCCCAAACTTTGGGGTGGCTGTGTCTTTTTGATTTTAATTTCCCTAAGCTATAGGACCATAAGTGGAAGTGCCCTAGGCTCTGTTGGTTTGTTTTCTGGATGTTTCAGGAAACACCATACACTTCTCCCGAGTGTCTGTTGGCAATTTACATCCCGCCCATCAGCATAACAAGGCTCCCAGTTCTCCATGGCCTGTCCTGCCTTTCTGGATTTTACACTTTTTTCAGATGGCCCTTTTGACCGGGGGGAAGTGAGACTTCATTGTACTGCAGATATCCATTGCAAGCTTGCTTGGTTGGCCAAAAAGGGCGTATGCGTTTTTTCCTGAATATATTCAGGAAAAAACGCATACGCCCTTTTTGGCCAAGTGCATCATTGTGGACGTTCTGCCTCTTTTCCTATGCTTTGAATGCAATTCCAGTCTACCTCCTGAAATCGGTTTCCTGCAATTCTACCCCGCTTTCAAGTCCTCTTGGCAGCCTTACTTCAGTATATTTTTGGACGATAGCTGTCATTTATAACTCTGCAGGTTTGTGAATTACAGTGCCCCTGAGCTCCTTTCTTCAACTCGCTTTCTTGTGAGCTGGCCGCAACACCGCAGGATGGCTTCAGGCCCTAATCTGATTCCGGCACGGCACGCTGAGCCTTTGGTTAATTCCTCTTCCTGGTGGGAAATGAGAGTTAAATTAGCCCGTCCAGACACCTCCAGCTAGTCTCTCATTGGTTCTCGCTATTCCTGTTCATCTTCTGCAGAAATTGCAAACTGGGCCAAACAGGAGGTTAAAGGGACTGACTCTCCAAGTCGGGAGAGTGTTAGTAAAGCGTCTGGAATGTTGCACCCGAGTACCAGGGTACAAAAACTGAGACATATTTGAACACGTCTCCCGATCACATGGTTGATCATACTCTAGGTTCCACATGCATGTTTTAGCTGAAGGAAGAATACCTTAAAACTGGGTAGTTGAAACCCGTGGAATGGGTACCATGCAATATGACTTCAAAGGGTCTTCATTTGCTCACCGAACCTCTCCAATCCTATCACTGCTGCGTTTATGCCCCTGTACACACGCTTGATTCTCTTTTGGAGACATAGCAATCCATAGGTTTTAAGATACTTACTAGTCAGGTACATTCTTAGGCGTTTAATATGGGGTGTTGAGTCCATTTCGTTGAGCAAGGAGTAGCTCTTGTCTATTCCATATTTGGCTTAAGGAACTTTATCTGTGCTCATTTCAATCTCTGGTTTTATGCAGCACCCCAACTCACCTTTCCCCTTAAGCAAGCATAAGTTGGTTTTCTAAATTTGAGACCCTGTTCTGTTCTGTAATTCAGTTCTTGTGTAGCCCAGTTTACATTCCGTGTATTAGTGATATCTTATGATGTTTCTTTTTCTGTGTGACTTATTTCAGTTAAAATCATCGTACCTGAATCCACTCACTATGCTGCTACGGGCCTGATGACATAGATTTCATTGCTGAGTGATACTGCATTGTACGTAAGTACCACAAGTTCTTTATACATTTTTCACTTTCTGTGATATTGAACTTGTACGGTAAACGAGGTTCTTGTAAACAGAGGCGTCCCAAACTTTGGGGTGGCTGTGTCTTTTTGATTTTAATTTCCCTAATCTATAGGACCATAAGTGGAAGTGCCCTAGGCTCTGTTGCTTTGTTTTCTGGATGTTTCAGGAAACACCATACACTTCTCCCCAATGGCTGTTGGCAATTTACATCCCGCCCATCAGCATAACAAGGCTCCCAGTTCTCCATGGCCTGTCCTGCCTTTCTGGATTTTACACTTTTTTCAGATGGCCCTTTTGACCAGGGGGAAGTGAGACTTCATTGTAGTGCAGATTTCCTTTGCAAGCTTGCTTGGTTGGCCAAAAAGGGCGTATGCGTTTTTTCCTGAATATATTCAGGAAAAAACGCATACGCCCTTTTTGGCCAAGTGCATCATTGTGGACGTTCTGCCTCTTTTCCTATGCTTTCAATGCAATTCCAGTCTACCTCGTGAAATCGGTTTCCTGCAATTCTGCCCCGCTTTCAAGTCCTCTTGGCAGCCTTACTTCAGTATATTTTTGGACGATAGCTGTCATTTATAACTCTGCAGGTTTGTGAATTACAGTGCCCCTGAGCTCCTTTCTTCAACTCGCTTTCTTTTGACCTGGCCGCAACACCGCAGGATGGCTTCAGGCCCTAATCTGTTTCCGGCACGGCGCGCTGAGCCTTTGGTTAATTCCTCTTCCTGGTGGGAAATGAGAGTTAAATTTGCCCGTCCAGACACCTCCAGCTAGTCTCTCATTGGTTCTCGCTATTCCTGTTCATCTTCCGCAGAATTTGCAAACTGGGCCAAACAGGAGGTTAAAGGCGCTGACTCTCCAAGTGGGGAGAGTGTTAGTAAAGCGTCTGGAATGTTGCACCCGAGTACCAGGGTACGAAAACTGAGACATATTTGAACACGTCTCCCGTTCACATGGTTGATCATACTCTGGGTACCACATGCATGTTTTAGCTGAAGGAAGAATACCTTAAACCTGGGTAGTTGAAACCCGTGGAATGGGTACCATGCAATATGACTTCAAAGGGTCTTCATTTACTCACCGAACCTCTCCAATCCTATCACTGCTGCGTTTATGCCCCTGTACACATGCTTGATTCTCTTTCGGAGACATAGCAATCCATAGGTTTTAAGATACTTACTAGTCAGGTACATTCTTAGGCGTTTAATATGGGGTTTTGAGTCCATTTTGTTGAGCAACGAGTAGCTCTTGTCTATTCCATATTTGGCTTAAGGAACTTTATCTGTGCTCATTTCAATCTCTGGTTTTATGCAGCACCCCAACTCACCTTTCCCCTTAAGCAAGCATAAGATGGTTTTCTAAATTTGAGACCCTGTTCTTTTCTGTAATTCAGTTCTTGTGTAGCCCAGTTTACATTCCGTGTATTAGTGATATCTTATGATGTTTCTTTTTCTGTGTGACTTATTCCAGTTAGAAACATCGTACCTGAATCCACTCATTATGCTGCTACGGGCCTGATGACATAGATTTCATTGCTGAGTGATACTGCATTGTACGTAAGTACCACAAGTTCTTTATCCATTTTTCACTTTCTGTGATATTGAACTTGTACGGTAAACGAGGTTCTTGTAAACAGAGGCGTCCCAAACTTTGGGGTGGCTGTGTCTTTTTGATTTTAATTTCCCTAAGCTATAGGACCATAAGTGGAAGTGCCCTAGGCTCTGTTGCTTTGTTTTTTAGATGTTTCAGGAAACACCATACACTTCTCCCCAGTGTCTGTTGGCAATTTACATCCCACCCATCAGCATAACAAGGCTCCCAGTTCTCCATGGCCTGTCCTGCCTTTCTGGATTTTGCACTTTTTCAGATGGCCCTTTTGACTGGGGGGAAGTGAGACTTCATTGTAGTGCAGATTTCCTTTGCAAGCTTGCTTGGTTGGCCAAAAAGGGCGTATGCGTTTTTTCCTGAATATATTCAGGAAAAATCGCATACGCCCTTTTTGGCCAAGTGCATCATTGTGGACGTTCTGCCTCTTTTCCTATGCTTTCAATGCAATTCCAGTCTACCTCCTGAAATCGGTTTCCTGCAATTCTACCCCGCTTTCAAGTCCTCTTGGCAGCCTTACTTCAGTATATTTTTGGACGATAGCTGTCATTTATAACTCTGCAGGTTTGTGAATTACAGTGCCCCTGAGCTCCTTTCTTCAACTCGCTATCTTGTGAGCTGGCCGCAACACCGCAGGATGGCTTCAGGCCCTAATCTGGTTCCGGCACGGCACGCTGAGCATTTGGTTAATTCCTCTTCCTGGTGGGAAATGAGAGTTAAATTTGCCCGTCCAGACACCTCCAGCTAGTGTCTCATTGGTTCTCACTATTCCTGTTCATCTTCCGCAGAAATTGCAAACTGGGCCAAACAGGAGGTTAAAGGGACTGACTCTCCAAGTGGGGAGAGTGTTAGTAAAGCGTCTGGAATGTTGCACCCGAGTACCAGGGTACGAAAACTGAGACATATTTGAACACGTCTCCCGATCACATGGTTGATCATACTCTAGGTTCCACATGCATGTTTTAGCTGAAGGAAGAATACCTTAAAACTGGGTAGTTGAAACCCGTGGAATGGGTACCATGCAATATGACTTCAAAGGGTCTTCATTTGCTCACCGAACCTCTCCAGTCCTATCACTGCTGCGTTTATGCCCCTGTACACACGCTTGATTCTCTTTTGGAGACATAGCAATCCATAGGTTTTAAGATACTTACTAGTCAGGTACATTCTTAGGCGTTTAATATGGGGTGTTGAGTCCATTTCGTTGAGCAAGGAGTAGCTCTTGTCTATTCCATATTTGGCTTAAGGAACTTTATCTGTGCTCATTTCAATCTCTGGTTTTATGCAGCACCCCAACTCACCTTTCCCCTTAAGCAAGCATAAGATGGTTTTCTCAATTTGAGACCCTGTTCTGTTCTGTAATTCAGTTCCTGTGTAGCCCAGTTTACATTCCGTGTATTAGTGATATCTTATGATGTTTCTTTTTCTGTGTGACTTATTTCAGTTAGAAACATCGTACCTGAATCCACTCATTATGCTGCTACGGGCCTGATGACATAGATTTCATTGCTGAGTGATACTGCATTGTACGTAAGTACCACAAGTTCTTTATCCATTTTTCACTTTCTGTGATATTGAACTTGTACGGTAAACGAGGTTCTTGTAAACAGAGGCGTCCCAAACTTTGGGGTGGCTGTGTCTTTTTGATTTTAATTTCCCTAAGCTATAGGACCATAAGTGGAAGTGCCCTAGGCTCTGTTGCTTTGTTTTCTGGATGTTTCAGGAAACAACATACACTTCTCCCGAGTGTCTGTTGGCAATTTACATCCCGCCCATCAGCATAACAAGGCTCCCAGTTCTCCATGGCCTGTCCTGCCTTTCTGGATTTTACACTTTTTTCAGATGGCCCTTTTGACCGGGGGGAAGTGAGACTTCATTGTAGTGCAGATTTCCTTTGCAAGCTTGCTTGGTTGGCCAAAAAGGGCGTATGCGTTTTTTCCTGAATATATTCAGGAAAAAACGCATACGCTCTTTTTGGCCAAGTGCATCATTGTGGACGTTCTGCCCCTTTTCCTATGCTTTCAATGCAATTCCAGTCTACCTCCTGAAATCGGTTTCCTGCAATTCTGCCCCGCTTTCAAGTCCTCTTGGCAGCCTTACTTCAGTATATTTTTGGACGATAGCTGTCATTTATAACTCTGCAGGTTTGTGAATTACAGTGCCCCTGAGCTCCTTTCTTCAACTCGCTTTCTTGTGACCTGGCCGCAACACCGCAGGATGGCTTCAGGCCCTAATCTGGTTCCGGCACGGCACACTGAGTCTTTGGTTAATTCCTCTTCCTGGTGGGAAATGAGAGTTAAATTTGCCCGTCCAGACACCTCCAGCTAGTCTCTCATTGGTTCTCGCTATTCCTGTTCATCTTCCGCAGAATTTGCAAACTGGGCCAAACAGGAGGTTAAAGGGACTGACTCTCCAAGTCGGGAGAGTGTTAGTAAAGCGTCTGGAATGTTGCACCAGAGTACCAGGGTACGAAAACTGAGACATATTTGAACACGTCTCCCGATCACACGGTTGATCATACTCTAGGTGCCACATGCATGTTTTAGCTGAAGGAAGAATACCTTAAAACTGGGTGGTTGAAACCCGTGGAATGGGTACCATGCAATATGACTTCAAAGGGTCTTCATTTGCTCACCGAACCTCTCCAATCCTATCACTGCTGCGTTTATGCCCCTGTACACACGCTTGATTCTCTTTTGGAGACATAGCAATCCATAGGTTTTAAGATACTTCCTAGTCAGGTACATTCTTAGGCGTTTAATATGGGGTGTTGAGTCCATTTCGTTGAGCAAGGAGTAGCTCTTGTCTATTCCATATTTGGCTTAAGGAACATTATCTGTGCTCATTTTAATCTCTGGTTTTATGCAGCACCCCAACTCACCTTTCCCCTTAAGCAAGCATAAGATGGTTTTCTAAATTTGAGACCCTGTTCTGTTTTGGAATTCAGTTCCTGTGTAGCCCAGTTTACATTCCGTGTATTAGTGATATCTTATGATGTTTCTTTTTCTGTGTGACTTATTTCAGTTAGAAACATCGTACCTGAATCCACTCATTATGCTGCTACGGGCCTGTTGACATAGATTTCATTGCTGAGTGATACTGCATTGTACGTAAGTACCACAAGTTCTTTATCCATTTTTCACTTTCTGTGATATTGAACTTGTACGGTAAATAAGGTTCTTGTAAAGAGATGCGTCCCAAACTTTGGGGTGGCTGTGTCTTTTTGATTTTAATTTCCCTAAGCTATAGGACCATAAGTGGAAGTGCCCTAGGCTCTGTTGCTTTGTTTTCTGGATGTTTCAGGAAACACCATACACTTCTCCCGAGTGTCTGTTGGCAATTTACATCCCGCCCATCAGCATAACAAGGCTCCCAGTTCTCCATGGCCTGACCTGCCTTTCTGGATTTTGCACTTTTTTCAGATGGCCCTTTTGACCGGGGGGAAGTGAGACTTCATTGTAGTGCAGATTTCCTTTGCAAGCTTGCTTGGTTGGCCAAAAAGGGCGTATGCGTTTTTTCCTGAATATATTCAGGAAAAATCGCATACGCCCTTTTTGGCCAAGTGCATCATTGTGGACGTTCTGCCTCTTTTCCTATGCTTTCAATGCAATTCCAGTCTACCTCCTGAAATCGGTTTCCTGCAATTCTGCCCCGCTTTCAAGTCCTCTTGGCAGCCTTACTTCAGTATATTTTTGGACGATAGCTGTCATTTATAACTCTGCAGGTTTGTGAATTACAGTGCCCCTGAGCTCCTTTCTTCAACTCGCTTTCTTGTGAGCTGGCCGCAACACCGCAGGATGGCTTCAGGCCCTAATCTGGTTCCGGTACGGCACGCTGAGCCTTTGGTTATTTCCTTTTCCTGGTGGGAAATGAGAGTTAAATTTGCCCGTACAGACACCTCCAGCTAGTCTCTCATTGGTTCTCGCTATTCCTGTTCATCTTCCACAGAATTTGCAAACTGGGCCAAACAGGAGGTTAAAGGGACTGACTCTCCAAGTCGGGAGAGTGTTAGTAAAGCGTCTGGAATGTTGCACCCGAGTACCAGGGTACGAAAACTGAGACATATTTGAACACGTCTCCCGATCACACGGTTGATCATACTCTAGGTTCCACATGCATGTTTTAGCTGAAGGAAGAATACCTTAAACCTGGGTGGTTGAAACCTGTGGAATGGGTACCATGCAATATGACTTCAAAGGGTCTTCATTTGCTCACCGAACCTCTCCAATCCTATCACTGCTGCGTTTATGCCCCTGTACACACGCTTGATTCTCTTTTGGAGACATAGCAATCCATAGGTTTTAAGATACTTACTAGTCAGGTACATTCTTAGGCGTTTAATATGGGGTGTTGAGTCCATTTCGTTGAGCAAGGAGTAGCTCTTGTCTATTCCATATTTGGCTTAAGGAACTTTATCTGTGCTCATTTCAATCTCTGGTTTTATGCAGCACCCCAACTCACCTTTCCCCTTAAGCAAGCATAAGATGGTTTTCTAAATTTGAGACCCTGTTATGTTCTGTAATTCAGTTCCTGTGTAGCCCAGTTTACATTCCGTGTATTAGTGATATCTTATGATGTTTCTTTTTCTGTGTGACTTATTTCAGTTAGAAACATCGTACCTGAATCCACTCATTATGCTGCTACGGGCCTGATGACATAGATTTCATTGCTGAGTGATACTGCATTGTACGTAAGTACCACAAGTTCTTTATCCATTTTTCACTTTCTGTGATATTGAACTTGTACGGTAAACGAGGTTCTTGTAAACAGAGGCGTCCCAAACTTTGGGGTGGCTGTGTCTTTTTGATTTTAATTTCCCTAAGCTATAGGACCATAAGTGGAAGTGCCCTAGGCTCTGTTGCTTTGTTTTCTGGATGTTTCAGGAAACACCATACACTTCTCCTGAGTGTCTGTTGGCAATTTACATCCCGCCCATCAGCATAACAAGGCTCCCAGTTCTCCATGGCCTGTCCTGCCTTTCTGGATTTTACACTTTTTTCAGATGGCCCTTTTGACTGGGGGGAAGTGAGACTTCATTGTAGTGCAGATTTCCTTTGCAAGCTTGCTTGGTTGGCCAAAAAGGGCGTATGCGTTTTTTCCTGAATATATTCAGGAAAAATCGCATACGCACTTTTTGGCCAAGTGCATCATTGTGGACGTTCTGCCTCTTTTCCTATGCTTTCAATGCAATTCCAGTCTACCTCCTGAAATCGGTTTCCTGCAATTCTGCCCCGCTTTCAAGTCCTCTTGGCAGCCTTACTTCAGTATATTTTTGGACGATAGCTGTCATTTATAACTCTGCAGGTTTGTGAATTACAGTGCCCCTGAGCTCCTTTCTTCAACTCGCTTTCTTTTGAGCTGGCCACAACACCGCAGGATGGCTTCAGGCCCTAATCTGGTTCCGGCACGGCACGCTGAGCCTTTGGTTAGTTCCTCTTCCTGGTGGGAAATGAGAGTTAAATTTGCCCGTCCAGATACCTCCAGCTAGTCTCTCATTGGTTCTCCCTATTCCTGTTCATATTCCGCAGAAATTGCAAACTGGGCCAAACAGGAGGTTAAAGGCGCTGACTCTCCAAGTGGGGAGAGTGTTAGTAAAGCGTCTGGAATGTTGCACCCGAGTACCAGGGTACGAAAACTGAGACATATTTGAACACGTCTCCCGTTCACATGGTTGATCATACTCTGGGTTCCACATGCATGTTTTAGCTGAAGGAAGAATACCTTAAACCTGGGTAGTTGAAACCCGTGGAATGGGTACCATGCAATATGACTTCAAAGGGTCTTCATTTGCTCACCGAACCTCTCCAATCCTATCACTGCTGCGTTTATGCCCCTGTACACACGCTTGATTCTCTTTTGGAGACATAGCAATCCATAGGTTTTAAGATACTTACTAGTCAGGTACATTCTTAGGCGTTTAATATGGGGTGTTGAGTCCATTTCGTTGAGCAAGGAGTAGCTCTTGTCTATTCCATATTTGGCTTAAGGAACTTTATCTGTGCTCATTGCAATCTCTGGTTTTATGCAGCACCCCAACTCACCTTTCCCCTTAAGCAAGCATAAGTTGGTTTTCTAAATTTGAGACCCTGTTCTGTTCTGTAATTCAGTTCTTGTGTAGCCCAGTTTACATTCCGTGTATTAGTGATATCTTATGATGTTTCTTTTTCTGTGTGACTTATTCCAGTTAAAATCATCGTACCTGAATCCACTCACTATGCTGCTACGGGCCTGATGACATAGATTTCATTGCTGAGTGATACTGCATTGTACGTAAGTACCACAAGTTCTTTATACATTTTTCACTTTCTGTGATATTGAACTTGTACGGTAAACGAGGTTCTTGTAAACAGAGGCGTCCCAAACTTTGGGGTGGCTGTGTCTTTTTGATTTTAATTTCCCTAATCTATAGGACCATAAGTGGAAGTGCCCTAGGCTCTGTTGCTTTGTTTTCTGGATGTTTCAGGAAACACCATACACTTCTCCCCAATGGCTGTTGGCAATTTACATCCCGCCCATCAGCATAACAAGGCTCCCAGTTCTCCATGGCCTGTCCTGCCTTTCTGGATTTTACACTTTTTTCAGATGGCCCTTTTGACCAGGGGGAAGTGAGACTTCATTGTAGTGCAGATTTCCTTTGCAAGCTTGCTTGGTTGGCCAAAAAGGGCGTATGCGTTTTTTCCTGAATATATTCAGGAAAAAACGCATACGCCCTTTTTGGCCAAGTGCATCATTGTGGACGTTCTGCCTCTTTTCCTATGCTTTCAATGCAATTCCAGTCTACCTCGTGAAATCGGTTTCCTGCAATTCTGCCCCGCTTTCAAGTCCTCTTGGCAGCCTTACTTCAGTATATTTTTGGACGATAGCTGTCATTTATAACTCTGCAGGTTTGTGTATTACAGTGCCCCTGAGCTCCTTTCTTCAACTCGCTTTCTTTTGACCTGGCCGCAACACCGCAGGATGGCTTCAGGCCCTAATCTGTTTCCGGCACGGCGCGCTGAGCCTTTGGTTAATTCCTCTTCCTGGTGGGAAATGAGAGTTAAATTTGCCCGTCCAGACACCTCCAGCTAGTCTCTCATTGGTTCTCGCTATTCCTGTTCATCTTCCGCAGAATTTGCAAACTGGGCCAAACAGGAGGTTAAAGGCGCTGACTCTCCAAGTGGGGAGAGTGTTAGTAAAGCGTCTGGAATGTTGCACCCGAGTACCAGGGTACGAAAACTGAGACATATTTGAACACGTCTCCCGTTCACATGGTTGATCATACTCTGGGTACCACATGCATGTTTTAGCTGAAGGAAGAATACCTTAAACCTGGGTAGTTGAAACCCGTGGAATGGGTACCATGCAATATGACTTCAAAGGGTCTTCATTTACTCACCGAACCTCTCCAATCCTATCACTGCTGCGTTTATGCCCCTGTACACATGCTTGATTCTCTTTCGGAGACATAGCAATCCATAGGTTTTAAGATACTTACTAGTCAGGTACATTCTTAGGCGTTTAATATGCAGTGTTGAGTCCATTTCGTTGAGCAACGAGTAGCTCTTGTCTATTCCATATTTGGCTTAAGGAACTTTATCTGTGCTCATTTCAATCTCTGGTTTTATGCAGCACCCCAACTCACCTTTCCCCTTAAGCAAGCATAAGATGGTTTTCTAAATTTGAGACCCTGTTCTGTTCTGTAATTCAGTTCTTGTGTAGCCCAGTTTACATTCCGTGTATTAGTGATATCTTATGATGTTTCTTTTTCTGTGTGACTTATTTCAGTTAGAAACATCGTACCTGAATCCACTCATTATGCTGCTACGGGCCTGATGACATAGATTTCATTGCTGAGTGATACTGCATTGTACGTAAGTACCACAAGTTCTTTATCCATTTTTCACTTTCTGTGATATTGAACTTGTACGGTAAACGAGGTTCTTGTAAACAGAGGCGTCCCAAACTTTGGGGTGGCTGTGTCTTTTTGATTTTAATTTCCCTAAGCTATAGGACCATAAGTGGAAGTGCCCTAGGCTCTGTTGCTTTGTTTTTTAGATGTTTCAGGAAACACCATACACTTCTCCCCAGTGTCTGTTGGCAATTTACATCCCACCCATCAGCATAACAAGGCTCCCAGTTCTCCATGGCCTGTCCTGCCTTTCTGGATTTTGCACTTTTTCAGATGGCCCTTTTGACTGGGGGGAAGTGAGACTTCATTGTAGTGCAGATTTCCTTTGCAAGCTTGCTTGGTTGGCCAAAAAGGGCGTATGCGTTTTTTCCTGAATATATTCAGGAAAAATCGCATACGCCCTTTTCGGCCAAGTGCATCATTGTGGACGTTCTGCCTCTTTTCCTATGCTTTCAATGCAATTCCAGTCTACCTCCTGAAATCGGTTTCCTGCAATTCTACCCCGCTTTCAAGTCCTCTTGGCAGCCTTACTTCAGTATATTTTTGGACGATAGCTGTCATTTATAACTCTGCAGGTTTGTGAATTACAGTGCCCCTGAGCTCCTTTCTTCAACTCGCTATCTTGTGAGCTGGCCGCAACACCGCAGGATGGCTTCAGGCCCTAATCTGGTTCCGGCACGGCACGCTGAGCATTTGGTTAATTCCTCTTCCTGGTGGGAAATGAGAGTTAAATTTGCCCGTCCAGACACCTCCAGCTAGTCTCTCATTGGTTCTCACTATTCCTGTTCATCTTCCGCAGAAATTGCAAACTGGGCCAAACAGGAGGTTAAAGGGACTGACTCTCCAAGTGGGGAGAGTGTTAGTAAAGCGTCTGGAATGTTGCACCCGAGTACCAGGGTACGAAAACTGAGACATATTTGAACACGTCTCCCGATCACATGGTTGATCATACTCTAGGTTCCACATGCATGTTTTAGCTGAAGGAAGAATACCTTAAAACTGGGTAGTTGAAACCCGTGGAATGGGTACCATGCAATATGACTTCAAAGGGTCTTCATTTGCTCACCGAACCTCTCCAATCCTATCACTGCTGCGTTTATGCCCCTGTACACACGCTTGATTCTCTTTTGGAGACATAGCAATCCATAGGTTTTAAGATACTTACTAGTCAGGTACATTCTTAGGCGTTTAATATGGGGTGTTGAGTCCATTTCGTTGAGCAAGGAGTAGCTCTTGTCTATTCCATATTTGGCTTAAGGAACTTTATCTGTGCTCATTTCAATCTCTGGTTTTATGCAGCACCCCAACTCACCTTTCCCCTTAAGCAAGCATAAGATGGTTTTCTCAATTTGAGACCCTGTTCTGTTCTGTAATTCAGTTCCTGTGTAGCCCAGTTTACATTCCGTGTATTAGTGATATCTTATGATGTTTCTTTTTCTGTGTGACTTATTTCAGTTAGAAACATCGTACCTGAATCCACTCATTATGCTGCTACGGGCCTGATGACATAGATTTCATTGCTGAGTGATACTGCATTGTACGTAAGTACCACAAGTTCTTTATCCATTTTTCACTTTCTGTGATATTGAACTTGTACGGTAAACGAGGTTCTTGTAAACAGAGGCATCCCAAACTTTGGGGTGGCTGTGTCTTTTTGATTTTAATTTCCCTAAGCTATAGGACCATAAGTGGAAGTGCCCTAGGCTCTGTTGCTTTGTTTTCTGGATGTTTCAGGAAACAACATACACTTCTCCCGAGTGTCTGTTGGCAATTTACATCCCGCCCATCAGCATAACAAGGCTCCCAGTTCTCCATGGCCTGTCCTGCCTTTCTGGATTTTACACTTTTTTCAGATGGCCCTTTTGACCGGGGGGAAGTGAGACTTCATTGTAGTGCAGATTTCCTTTGCAAGCTTGCTTGGTTGGCCAAAAAGGGCGTATGCGTTTTTTCCTGAATATATTCAGGAAAAAACGCATACGCTCTTTTTGGCCAAGTGCATCATTGTGGACGTTCTGCCTCTTTTCCTATGCTTTCAATGCAATTCCAGTCTACCTCCTGAAATCGGTTTCCTGCAATTCTGCCCCGCTTTCAAGTCCTCTTGGCAGCCTTACTTCAGTATATTTTTGGACGATAGCTGTCATTTATAACTCTGCAGGTTTGTGAATTACAGTGCCCCTGAGCTCCTTTCTTCAACTCGCTTTCTTGTGACCTGGCCGCAACACCGCAGGATGGCTTCAGGCCCTAATCTGGTTCCGGCACGGCACACTGAGTCTTTGGTTAATTCCTCTTCCTGGTGGGAAATGAGAGTTAAATTTGCCCGTCCAGACACCTCCAGCTAGTCTCTCATTGGTTCTCGCTATTCCTGTTCATCTTCCGCAGAATTTGCAAACTGGGCCAAACAGGAGGTTAAAGGGACTGACTCTCCAAGTCGGGAGAGTGTTAGTAAAGCGTCTGGAATGTTGCACCAGAGTACCAGGGTACGAAAACTGAGACATATTTGAACACGTCTCCCGATCACACGGTTGATCATACTCTAGGTGCCACATGCATGTTTTAGCTGAAGGAAGAATACCTTAAAACTGGGTGGTTGAAACCCGTGGAATGGGTACCATGCAATATGACTTCAAAGGGTCTTCATTTGCTCACCGAACCTCTCCAATCCTATCACTGCTGCGTTTATGCCCCTGTACACACGCTTGATTCTCTTTTGGAGACATAGCAATCCATAGGTTTTAAGATACTTACTAGTCAGGTACATTCTTAGGCGTTTAATATGGGGTGTTGAGTCCATTTCGTTGAGCAAGGAGTAGCTCTTGTCTATTCCATATTTGGCTTAAGGAACATTATCTGTGCTCATTTTAATCTCTGGTTTTATGCAGCACCCCAACTCACCTTTCCCCTTAAGCAAGCATAAGATGGTTTTCTAAATTTGAGACCCTGTTCTGTTTTGGAATTCAGTTCCTGTGTAGCCCAGTTTACATTCCGTGTATTAGTGATATCTTATGATGTTTCTTTTTCTGTGTGACTTATTTCAGTTAGAAACATCGTACCTGAATCCACTCATTATGCTGCTACGGGCCTGTTGACATAGATTTCATTGCTGAGTGATACTGCATTGTACGTAAGTACCACAAGTTCTTTATCCATTTTTCACTTTCTGTGATATTGAACTTGTACGGTAAATAAGGTTCTTGTAAAGAGATGCGTCCCAAACTTTGGGGTGGCTGTGTCTTTTTGATTTTAATTTCCCTAAGCTATAGGACCATAAGTGGAAGTGCCCTAGGCTCTGTTGCTTTGTTTTCTGGATGTTTCAGGAAACACCATAAACTTCTCCCGAGTGTCTGTTGGCAATTTACATCCCGCCCATCAGCATAACAAGGCTCCCAGTTCTCCATGGCCTGACCTGCCTTTCTGGATTTTGCACTTTTTTCAGATGGCCCTTTTGACCGGGGGGAAGTGAGACTTCATTGTAGTGCAGATTTCCTTTGCAAGCTTGCTTGGTTGGCCAAAAAGGGCGTATGCGTTTTTTCCTGAATATATTCAGGAAAAATCGCATACGCCCTTTTTGGCCAAGTGCATCATTGTGGACGTTCTGCCTCTTTTCCTATGCTTTCAATGAAATTCCAGTCTACCTCCTGAAATCGGTTTCCTGCAATTCTGCCCCGCTTTCAAGTCCTCTTGGCAGCCTTACTTCAGTATATTTTTGGACGATAGCTGTCATTTATAACTCTGCAGGTTTGTGAATTACAGTGCCCCTGAGCTCCTTTCTTCAACTCGCTTTCTTGTGAGCTGGCCGCAACACCGCAGGATGGCTTCAGGCCCTAATCTGGTTCCGGTACGGCACGCTGAGCCTTTGGTTATTTCCTTTTCCTGGTGGGAAATGAGAGTTAAATTTGCCCGTACAGACACCTCCAGCTAGTCTCTCATTGGTTCTCGCTATTCCTGTTCATCTTCCACAGAATTTGCAAACTGGGCCAAACAGGAGGTTAAAGGGACTGACTCTCCAAGTCGGGAGAGTGTTAGTAAAGCGTCTGGAATGTTGCACCCGAGTACCAGGGTACGAAAACTGAGACATATTTGAACACGTCTCCCGATCACACGGTTGATCATACTCTAGGTTCCACATGCATGTTTTAGCTGAAGGAAGAATACCTTAAACCTGGGTGGTTGAAACCTGTGGAATGGGTACCATGCAATATGACTTCAAAGGGTCTTCATTTGCTCACCGAACCTCTCCAATCCTATCACTGCTGCGTTTATGCCCCTGTACACACGCTTGATTCTCTTTTGGAGACATAGCAATCCATAGGTTTTAAGATACTTACTAGTCAGGTACATTCTTAGGCGTTTAATATGGGGTGTTGAGTCCATTTCGTTGAGCAAGGAGTAGCTCTTGTCTATTCCATATTTGGCTTAAGGAACTTTATCTGTGCTCATTTCAATCTCTGGTTTTATGCAGCACCCCAACTCACCTTTCCCCTTAAGCAAGCATAAGATGGTTTTCTAAATTTGAGACCCTGTTATGTTCTGTAATTCAGTTCCTGTGTAGCCCAGTTTACATTCCGTGTATTAGTGATATCTTATGATGTTTCTTTTTCTGTGTGACTTATTTCAGTTAGAAACATCGTACCTGAATCCACTCATTATGCTGCTACGGGCCTGATGACATAGATTTCATTGCTGAGTGATACTGCATTGTACGTAAGTACCACAAGTTCTTTATCCATTTTTCACTTTCTGTGATATTGAACTTGTACGGTAAACGAGGTTCTTGTAAACAGAGGCGTCCCAAACTTTGGGGTGGCTGTGTCTTTTTGATTTTAATTTCCCTAAGCTATAGGACCATAAGTGGAAGTGCCCTAGGCTCTGTTGCTTTGTTTTCTGGGTGTTTCAGGAAACACCATACACTTCTCCTGAGTGTCTGTTGGCAATTTACATCCCGCCCATCAGCATAACAAGGCTCCCAGTTCTCCATGGCCTGTCCTGCCTTTCTGGATTTTGCACTTTTTTCAGATGGCCCTTTTGACTGGGGGGAAGTGAGACTTCATTGTAGTGCAGATTTCCTTTGCAAGCTTGCTTGGTTGGCCAAAAAGGGCGTATGCGTTTTTTCCTGAATATATTCAGGAAAAATCGCATACGCACTTTTTGGCCAAGTGCATCATTGTGGACGTTCTGCCTCTTTTCCTATGCTTTCAATGCAATTCCAGTCTACCTCCTGAAATCGGTTTCCTGCAATTCTGCCCCGCTTTCAAGTCCTCTTGGCAGCCTTACTTCAGTATATTTTTGGACGATAGCTGTCATTTATAACTCTGCAGGTTTGTGAATTACAGTGCCCCTGAGCTCCTTTCTTCAACTCGCTTTCTTTTGAGCTGGCCACAACACCGCAGGATGGCTTCAGGCCCTAATCTGGTTCCGGCACGGCACGCTGAGCCTTTGGTTAGTTCCTCTTCCTGGTGGGAAATGAGAGTTAAATTTGCCCGTCCAGATACCTCCAGCTAGTCTCTCATTGGTTCTCGCTATTCCTGTTCATCTTCCGCAGAAATTGCAAACTGGGCCAAACAGGAGGTTAAAGGCGCTGACTCTCCAAGTGGGGAGAGTGTTAGTAAAGCGTCTGGAATGTTGCACCCGAGTACCAGGGTACGAAAACTGAGACATATTTGAACACGTCTCCCGTTCACATGGTTGATCATACTCTGGGTTCCACATGCATGTTTTAGCTGAAGGAAGAATACCTTAAACCTGGGTAGTTGAAACCCGTGGAATGGGTACCATGCAATATGACTTCAAAGGGTCTTCATTTGCTCACCGAACCTCTCCAATCCTATCACTGCTGCGTTTATGCCCCTGTACACATGCTTGATTCTCTTTCCGAGACATAGCAATCCATAGGTTTTAAGATACTTACTAGTTAGGTACATTCTTAGGCGTTTAATATGGGGTGTTGAGTCCATTTCGTTGAGCAAGGAGTAGCTCTTGTCTATTCCATATTTGGCTTAAGGAACTTTATCTGTGCTCATTGCAATCTCTGGTTTTATGCAGCACCCCAACTCACCTTTCCCCTTAAGCAAGCATAAGTTGGTTTTCTAAATTTGAGACCCTGTTCTGTTCTGTAATTCAGTTCTTGTGTAGCCCAGTTTACATTCCGTGTATTAGTGATATCTTATGATGTTTCTTTTTCTGTGTGACTTATTTCAGTTAGAATCATCGTACCTGAATCCACTCATTATGCTGCTACGGGCCTGATGACATAGATTTCATTGCTGAGTGATACTGCATTGTACGTAAGTACCACAAGTTCTTTATACATTTTTCTCTTTCTGTGATATTGATATTGTACGGTAAACGAGGTTCTTGTAAACAGAGGCGTCCCAAACTTTGGGGTGGCTGTGTCTTTTTGATTTTAATTTCCCTAAGCTATAGGACCATAAGTGGAAGTGCCCTAGGCTCTGTTGCTTTGTTTTCTGGATGTTTCAGGAAACACCATACACTTCTCCCGAGTGTCTGTTGGCAATTTACATCCCGCCCATCAGCATAACAAGGCTCCCAGTTCTCCATGGCCTGTCCTGCTTTTCTGGATTTTACACGTTTTTCAGATGGCCCTTTTGACCGGGGGGAAGTGAGACTTCATTGTAGTGCAGATTTCCTTTGCAAGCTTGCTTGGTTGGCCAAAAAGGGCTTATGCGTTTTTTCCTGAATATATTCAGGAAAAAACGCATATGCCCTTTTTGGCCAAGTGCATCATTGTGGACGTTCTGCCTCTTTTCCTATGCTTTGAATGCAATTCCAGTCTACCTCCTGAAATCGGTTTCCTGCAATTCTACCCCGCTTTCAAGTCCTCTTGGCAGCCTTACTTCAGTATATTTTTGGACGATAGCTGTCATTTATAACTCTGCAGGTTTGTGAATTACAGTGCCCCTGAGCTCCTTTCTTCAACTCGCTTTCTTGTGAGCTGGCCGCAACACCGCAGGATGGCTTCAGGCCCTAATCTGGTTCCGGCACGGCACGCGGTGCCTTTGGTTAATTCCTCTTCCTGGTGGGAAATGAGAGTTAAATTTGCCCGTCCAGACACCTCCAGCTAGTCTCTCATTGGTTCTCGCTATTCCTGTTCATCTTCCGCAGAAATTGCAAACTGGGCCAAACAGGAGGTTAAAGGGACTGACTCTCCAAGTTGGGAGAGTGTTAGTAAAGCGTCTGGAATGTTGCACCCGAGTACCAGGGTACGAAAACTGAGACATATTTGAACACGTCTCCCGATCACATGGTTGATCATACTCTAGGTTCCACATGCATGTTTTAGCTGAAGGAAGAATACCTTAAAACTGGGTAGTTGAAACCCGTGGAATGGGTACCATGCAATATGACTTCAAAGGGTCTTCATTTGCTCACCGAACCTCTCCAGTCCTATCACTGCTGCGTTTATGCCCCTGTACACACGCTTGATTCTCTTTTGGAGACATAGCAATCCATAGGTTTTAAGATACTTACTAGTCAGGTACATTCTTAGGCGTTTAATATGGGGTGTTGAGTCCATTTCGTTGAGCAAGGAGTAGCTCTTGTCTATTCCATATTTGGCTTAAGGACCTTTATCTGTGCTCATTTCAATCTCTGGTTTTATGCAGCACCCCAACTCACCTTTCCCCTTAAGCAAGCATAAGATGGTTTTCTAAATTTGAGACCCTGTTCTGTTCTGTAATTCAGTTCCTGTGTAGCCCAGTTTATATTCCGTGTATTAGTGATATCTTATGATGTTTCTTTTTCTGTGTGACTTATTTCAGTTAGAAACATCGTACCTGAATCCACTCATTATGCTGCTACGGGTCTGATTACATAGATTTCATTGCTGAGTGATACTGCATTGTACGTAAGTACCACAAGTTCTTTATCCATTTTTCACTTTCTGTGATATTGAACTCGTACGGTAAACGAGGTTCTTGTAAACAGAGGCGTCCCAAACTTTGGGGTGGCTGTGTCTTTTTGATTTTAATTTCCCTAAGCTATAGGACCATAAGTGGAAGTGCCCTAGGCTCTGTTGCTTTGTTTTCTGGATGTTTCAGGAAACACCATACACTTCTCCCGAGTGTCTGTTGGCAATTTACATCCCGCCCATCAGCATAACAAGGCTCCCAGTTCTCCATGGCCTGTCCTGCCTTTCTGGATTTTGCACTTTTTTCAGATGGCCCTTTTGACTGGGGGGAAGTGAGACTTCATTGTAGTGCAGATTTCCTTTGCAAGCTTGCTTGGTTGGCCAAAAAGGGCGTATGCGTTTTTTCCTGAATATATTCAGGAAAAATCGCATACGCCCTTTTTGGCCAAGTGCATCATTGTGGACGTTCTGCCTCTTTTCCTATGCTTTCAATGCAATTCCAGTCTACCTCCTGAAATCAGTATCCTGCAATTCTGGCCCGCTTTCAAGTCCTCTTGGCAGCCTTACTTCAGTATATTTTTGGACGATAGCTGTCATTTATAACTCTGCAGGTTTGTGAATTACAGTGCCCCTGAGCTCCTTTCTTCAACTCGCTTTCTTTTGAGCTGGCCACAACACCGCAGGATGGCTTCAGGCCCTAATCTGGTTCCGACACGGCACGCTGAGCCTTTGGTTATTTCCTCTTCCTGGTGGGAAATGAGAGTTAAATTTGCCCGTCCAGATACCTCCAGCTAGTCTCTCATTGGTTCTCGCTATTCCTGTTCATCTTCCGCAGAAATTGCAAACTGGGCCAAACAGGGGGTTAAAGGCGCTGACTCTCCAAGTGGGGAGAGTGTTAGTAAAGCGTCTGGAATGTTGCACCCGAGTACCAGGGGAGGAAAACTGAGACATATTTGAACACGTCTCCCGTTCACATGGTTGATCATACTCTGGGTTCCACATGCATGTTTTAGCTGAAGGAAGAATACCTTAAACCTGGGTAGTTGAAACCCGTGGAATGGGTACCATGCAATATGACTTCAAAGGGTCTTCATTTGCTCACCGAACCTCTCCAATCCTATCACTGCTGCGTTTATGCCCCTGTACACGCGCTTGATTCTCTTTCGGAGACATAGCAATCCATAGGTTTTAAGATACTTACTAGTCAGGTACATTCTTAGGCGTTTAATATGGGGTGTTGAGTCCATTTCGTTGAGCAAGGAGTAGCTCTTGTCTATTCCATATTTGGCTTAAGGAACTTTATCTGTGCTCATTTCAATCTCTGTTTTTATGCAGCACCCCAACTCACCTTTCCCCTTAAGCAAGCATAAGTGGGTTTTCTAAATTTGAGACCCTGTTCTGTTTTGGAATTCAGTTCCTGTGTAGCCAAGTTTACATTCCGTGTATTACTGATATCTTATGATGTTTCTTTTTCTGTGTGACTTATTTCAGTTAGAATCATCGTACCTGAATCCACTCATTATGCTGCTACGGGCCTGATGACATAGATTTCATTGCTGAGTGATACTGCATTGTACGTAAGTACCACAAGTTCTTTATCCATTTTCCACTTTCTGTGATATTGAACTTGTACCGTAAACGAGGTTCTTGTAAACAGAGGCGTCCCAAACTTTGGGGTGGCTGTGTCTTTTTGATTTTAATTTCCCTAAGCTATAGGACCATAATTGGAAGTGCCCTAGGCTCTGTTGCTTTGTTTTTTAGATGTTTCAGGAAACACCATACACTTCTCCCGAGTGGCTGTTGGCAATTTACATCCCGCCCATCAGCATAACAAGGCTCCCAGTTCTCCATGGCCTGTCCTGCCTTTCTGGATTTTACACTTTTTTCAGATGGCCCTTTTGACCGGGGGGAAGTGAGACTTCATTGTAGTGCAGATTTCCTTTGCAAGCTTGCTTGGTTGGCCAAAAAGGGCGTATGCGTTTTTTCCTGAATATATTCAGGAAAAAACGCATACGCCCTTTTTGGCCAAGTGCATCATTGTGGACGTTCTGCCTCTTTTCCTATGCTTTCAATGCAATTCCAGTCTACCTCCTGAAATCGGTTTCCTGCAATTCTGCCCTGCTTTCAAGTCCTCTTGGCAGCCTTACTTCAGTATATTTTTGGACGATAGCTGTCATTTGTAACTCTGCAGGTTTGTGAATTACAGTGCCCCTGAGCTCCTTTCTTCAACTCGCTTTCTTTTGAGCTGGCCGCAACACCGCAGGATGGATTCAGGCCCTAATCTGGTTCCGGCACGGCACGCTGAGCCTTTGGTTATTTCCTCTTCCTGGTGGGAAATGAGAGTTAAATTTGCCCGTCCAGACACCTCCAGCTAGTCTCTCATTGGGTCTCGCTATTCCTGTTCATCTTCCGCAGAAATTGCAAACTGGGCCAAACAGGAGGTTAAAGGCGGTGACTCTCCAAGTGGGGAGAGTGTTTTAAAGCGTCTGGAATGTTGCACCCGCGTACCAGGGTATGAAAACTGAGACATATTTGAACACGTCTCCCGATCACATGGTTGATCATACTCTAGGTTCCACATGTGTGTTTTAGCTGAAGGAAGAATACCTTAAACCTGGGTAGTTGAAATCCGTGGAATGGGTACCATGCAATATGACTTCAAAGGGTCTTCATTTGCTCACCGAACCTCTCCAGTCCTATCACTGCTGTGTATATGCCCCTGTACACATACTTGATTCTCTTTCGGAGACATAGCAATCCATAGGTTTTAAGATACTTACTAGTCAGGTACATTCTTAGGCGTTTAATATGGGGTGTTGAGTCCATTTCGTTGAGCAAGGAGTAGCTCTTGTCTATTCCATATTTGGCTTAAGGAACTTTATCTGTGCTCATTTCAATCTCTGCTTTTATGCAGCACCCCAACTCACCTTTCCCCTTAAGCAAGCATAAGTTGGTTTTCTAAATTTGAGACCCTGTTCTGTTTTGGAATTCAGTTCCTGTGTAGCCAAGTTTACATTCCGTGTATTAGTGATATCTTATGATGTTTCTTTTTCTGTGTGACTTATTTCAGTTAGAATCATCGTACCTGAATCCACTCATTATGCTGCTACGGGCCTGATGACATAGATTTCATTGCTGAGTGATACTGCTTTGTACGTAAGTACCACAAGTTCTTTATCCATTTTTCACTTTCTGTGATATTGAACATGTACTGTAAACGAGGTTCTTGTAAACAGAGGCGTCCCAAACTTTGGGGTGGCTGTGTCTTTTTGATTTTAATTTCCCTAAGCTATAGGACCATAAGTGGAAGTGCCCTAGGCTCTGTTGCTTTGTTTTTTAGATGTTTCAGGAAACACCATACACTTCTCCTGAGTGGCTGTTGGCAATTTACATCCCGCCCTTCAGCATAACAAAGCTCCCAGTTCTCCATGGCCTGTCCTGCATTTCTGGATTTTACACTTTTATCAGATGGCCCTTTTGACCGGGGGGAAGTGAGACTTCATTGTAGTGCAGATTTCCTTTTCAAGTTTGCTTGGTTGGCCAAAAAGTGCGTATGCGTTTTTTCCTGAATATATTCAGGAAAAACCGCATACGCCCTTTTTGGCCAAGTGCATCATTGTGGACGTTCTGCCTGTTTTCCTATGCTTTCAATGCAATTCCAGTCTACCTCCTGAAATCGGTTTCCTGCAATTCTGCCCCGCTTTCAAGTCCTCTTGGCAGCCTTACTTCAGTATATTTTTGGACGATAGCTGTCATTTATAACTCTGCAGGTTTGTGAATTACAGTGCCCCTGAGCTCCTTTCTTCAACTCGCTTTCTTGTGACCTGGCCGCAACACCGCAGGATGGCTTCAGACCCTAATCTGGTTCTGGCATGGCACGCTGAGCCTTTGGTTAATTCCTCTTCCTGGTGGGAAATGAGAGTTAAATTTGCCCGTCCAGACACCTCCAGCTAGTCTCTCATTGGTTCTCGCTATTCCTGTTCATCTTCCGCAGAATTTGCAAACTGGGCCAAACAGGACGTTAAAGGGACTGACTCTCCAAGTCGGGAGAGTGTTAGTAAAGCATCTGGAATGTTGCGCCCGAGTACCAGGGGAGGAAAACTGAGACATATTT
>NW_028132766.1:0-106675 GCF_964374135.1 Grampus griseus | reverse complement strand
GGCGCTGACTCTCCAAGTCGGGAGAGTGTTAGTAAAGCGTCTGGAATGCTGCACCCGAGTACCAGGGGAGGAAAACTGAGACATATTTGAACACGTCTCCCGTTCACACGGTTGATCATACTCTGGGTTCCACATGCATGTTTTAGCTGAAGGAAGAATACCTTAAACCTGGAGAGTTGAGACCCGTGTAATGGGTACCATGCAATATGACTTCAAAGGGTCTTCATTTGCTCACCGAACCTCTCCAATCCTATCACTGCTGCGTTGATGCCCCTGTACACACGCTTGATTCTCTTTCAGACATAGCCGTCCATACGTTTTAAGATTCTTACTAGTCAGGTATATTCTTAGGTGTTTAATATGGGGTGTTGAGTCCATTTCGTTGAGCAAGGAGTAGCTCTTGTCTATTCCATATTTGGCTTAAGGAACTTTATCTGTGCTCATTTCAATCTCTGGTTTTATGCAGCACCCCAACTCACCTTTCACCTTAAGCAAGCATAAGTTGGTTTTCTAAATTTGAGACCCTGTTCTGTTCTGTAATTCAGTTCCTGAGTAGCCAAGTTTACATTCCGTGTATTACTGATATCTTATGATGTTTCTTTTTCTGTGTGACTTACTTCAGTTAGAATCATCGTACCTGAATCCACTCATTATGCTGCTACGGGCCTGATGACATAGATTTCATTGCTGAGTGATACTGCATTGTACGTAAGTACCACAAGTTCTTTATCCATTTTTCACTTTCTGTGATATTGAACTTGTACGGTAAACGAGGTTCTTGTAAACAGAGGCGTCCCAAACTTTGGGGTGGCTGTGTCTTTTTGATTTTAATTTCCCTAAGCTATAGGACCATAAGTGGAAGTGCCCTAGGCTCTGTTGCTTTGTTTTTTAGATGTTTCAGGAAACACCATACACTTCTCCGAGTGGCTGTTGGCAATTTACATCCCGCCCATCAGCATAACAAGGCTCCCAGTTCTCCATGGCCTGTCCTGCCTTTCTGGATTTTACACTTTTTTCAGATGGCCCTTTTGACGGGGGGAAGTGAGACTTCATTGTAGTGCCGATTTCCTTTGCAAGCTTGTTTGGTTGGCCAAAAAGGGCGTATGCGTTTTTTTCTGAATATATTCAGGAAAAAACGCATACGCCCTTTTTAGCCAAGTGCATCATTGTGGACGTTCTGCCTCTTTTCCTATGCTTTCAATGCAATTCCAGTCTACCTCCTGAAATCGGTTTCCTGCAATTCTGCCCCACTTTCAAGTCCTCTTGGCAGCCTTACTTCAGTATATTTTTGGACGATAGCTGTCATTTATAACTCTGCAGGTTTGTGAATTACAGTGCCCCTGAGCTCCTTTCTTCAACTCACTTTCTTGTGAGCTGGCAGCAACACCGCAGGATGGCTTCAGGCCCTAATCTTGTTCCGGCACGGCACGCTGAGCCGTTGGTTATTTCCTCTTCCTGGTGGGAAATGAGAGTTAAATTTGCCCGTCCAGACACCTCCAGCTAGTCTCTCATTGGTTCTCCCTATTCCTGTTCATCTTCCGCAGAAATTGCAAACTGGGCCAAACAGGAAGTTAAAGAGACTGACTCTCCATGTCGGGAGAGTGTTAGTAAAGCATCTGGAATGTTGCGCCCGAGTACCAGGGTACGAAAACTGAGACATATTTGAACACGTCTCCCGATCACATGGTTGATCATACTCTAGGATACACATGCATGTTTTAGCTGAATGAAGAATACCTTAAACATGGGGAGTTGAAACCCGTGGAATGGGTACCATGCAATATGACTTCAAAGGGTCTTCATTTGCTCACCGAACCTCTCCAATCCTATCACTGCTGCGTTTATGCCCCTGTACACATGCTTGATTCTCTTTCGGAGACATAGCAAACCATAGGTTTTAAGATACTTACTATTCAGGTACATTCTTAGGCATTTAATATGCGGTGTTGAGTCCATTTCGTTGAGCAAGGAGTAGCTCTTGTCTATTCCATATTTGGCTTAAGGAACTTTATCTGTGCTCATTTCAATCTCTGCTTTTATGCAGCACCCCAACTCACCTTTCCCCTTAAGCAAGCATAAGTTGGTTTTCTAAATTTGAGACCCTGTTCTGTTCTGTAATTCAGTTCCTGTGTAGCCAAGTTTACATTCCGTGTATTACTGATATCTTATGATGTTTCTTTTTCTGTGTGACTTATTTCAGTTAGAATCATCGTACCTGAATCCACTCATTATGCTGCTACGGGCCTGATGACATAGATTTCATTGCTGAGTGATACTGCATTGTACGTAAGTACCTCAAATTCTTTATCCATTTTTCACTTCCTGTGATATTGAACTTGTACGGTAAACGAGGTTCTTGTAAACAGAGGCGTCCCAAACTTTGGGGTGGCTGTGTCTTTTTGATTTTAATTTCCCTAAGCTATAGGACCATAAGTGGAAGTGCCCTAGCCTCTGTTGCTTTGTTTTTTGATGTTTCAGGAAACACCATACACTTCTCCCGAGTGTCTGTTGCCAATTTACATCCCGCCCATCAGCATAACAAGGCTCCCAGTTCTCCATGGCCTGTCCTGCCTTGCTGGATTTTACACTTTTTTCAGATGGCCCTTTTGACCGGGGGGAAGTGAGACTTCATTGTAGTGCAGATTTCCTTTGCAAGCTTGCTTGGTTGGCCAAAAAGGGCGTATGCGTTTTTTCCTGAATATATTCAGGAAAAAACGCATACGCCCTTTTTGGCCAAGTGCGTCATTGTGGACGTTCTGCCTCTTTTCCTATGCTTTCAGTGCAATTCAAGTCTACCTTCTGAAATCGGTTTCCTGCAATTCTGCCCCACTTTCAAGTCCTCTTGGCAGCCTTACTTCAGTATATTTTTGGACGATACCTGTCATTTATAACTCTGCAGGTTTGTGAATTACAGTGCCCCTGAGCTCCTTTCTTCAACTCGCTTTCTTTTGAGCTGGCCGCAACACCGCAGGATGGCTTCAGGCCCTAATCTGGTTCCGGCACGGCACGCTGAGCCTTTGGTTAATTCCTCTTCCTGGTGGGAAATGAGAGTTAAATTTGCCCGTCCAGACACCTCCAGCTAGTCTCTCATTGGTTCTTCCTATTCCTGTTCATCTTCCGCAGAAATTGCAAACTGGGCCAAACAGGAGGTTAAAGGGACTGACTCTCCAAGTCGGGAGAGTGTTAGTAAAGTGTCTGGAATGTTGCACCCGAGTACCAGGGGAGGAAAACTGAGACATATTTGAACACGTCTCCCGATCACATGGTTGATCATACTCTGGGTTCCACATGCATGTTTTAGCTGAAGGAAGAATACCTTAAACCTGGGTAGTTGAAACCCGTGGAATGGGAACCATTCAATATGACTTCAAAGGGTCTTCATTTGCTCACCGAACCTCTCCAATCCTATCACTGCTGCGTTTATGCCCCTGTACACATGCTTGATTCTCTTTCGGAGACATAGCAATCCATAGGTTTTAAGATACTTACTAGTCAGGTACATTCTTAGGCGTTTAATATGCGGTGTTGAGTCCATTTCGTTGAGCAAGGAGTAGCTCTTGTCTATTCCATATTTGGCTTAAGGAACTTTATCTGTGCTCATTTCAATCTCTGGTTTTATGCAGCACCCCAACTCACCTTTCCCCTTAAGCAAGCATAAGTTGGTTTTCTAAATTTGAGACCCTTTTCTGTTCTGTAATTCAGTTCCTGTGTAGCCAAGTTTACATTCCGTGTATTACTGATATCTTATGATGTTTCTTTTTCTGTGTGAGTTATTTCAGTTAGAATTATCATACCTGAATCCACTCATTATGCTGCTACGGGCCTGATGACATAGATTTCATTGCTGAGTGATATTGCTTTGTAAGTAAATACCACAACTTCTTTATCCATTTTTCACTTTCTGCGATGTTGAACTTGTACTGTAAACGAGGTTCTTGTAAACAGAGGCGTCCCAAACTTTGGGGTGGCTGTGTCTTTTTTATTTTAATTTCCCTAAGCTATAGGACCATAAGTGGAAGTGCCCTAGGCTCTGTTGCTTTGTTTTTTAGATGTTTCAGGAAACACCATACACTTCTCCCGAGTGTCTGTTGGCAATTTACATCCCGCCCATCAGCATAACAAGGCTCCCAGTTCTCTATGACCTGTCCTGCCTTTCTGGATTTTACACTTTTTTCAGATGGCCCTTTTGACCGGGGGGAAGTGAGACTTCATTGTAGTGCAGATTTCCTTTGCAAGCTTGCTTGGTTGGCCAAAAAGGGCGTATGCGTTTTTTCCTGAATATATTCAGGAAAAAACGCATACGCCCTTTTTGGCCAAGTGCATCATTGTGGACGTTCTGCCTCTTTTCCTATGCTTTCAATGCAATTCAAGTCTACCTCCTGAAATCGGTTTCCTGCAATTCTGCCCCGCTTTCAAGTCCTCTTGGCAGCCTTACTTCAGTATATTTTTGGACGAAAGCTGTCATTTATAACTCTGCAGGTTTGTGAATTACAGTGCCCCTGAGCTCCTTTCTTCAACTCGCTTTCTTGTGAGCTGGCCACAACACCGCAGGATGGCTTCAGGCCCTAATCTGGTTCGGGCACGGCACGCTGAGCCTTTGGTTAATTCCTCTTCCTGGTGGGAAATGAGAGTTAAATTTGCCCGTCCAGACACCTCCAGCTAGTCTCTCATTGGTTCTCGCTATTCCTGTTCATCTTCCGCAGAAATTGCAAACTGGGCCAAACAGGAGGTTAAAGGGACTGACTCTCCAAGTCGGGAGAGTGTTAGTAAAGCATCTGGAATGTTGCACCCGAGTACCAGGGTACGAAAACTGAGACATATTTGAACACGTCTCCCGATCACATGGTTGATCATACTCTAGGTTCCACATGCATGTTTTATCTGAATGAAGAATACCTTAAACCTGGAGAGTTGAGACCCGTGTAATGGGTACCATGCAATATGACTTCAAAGGGTCTTCATTTGCTCACCGAACCTCTCCAATCCTATCACTGCTGTGTTGATGCCCCTGTACACACGCTTGATTCTCTTTCAGACATAGCCTTCCATACGTTTTAAGATTCTTACTAGTCAGGTATATTCTTAGGTGTTTAATATGGGGTGTTGAGTCCATTTCGTTGAGCAAGGAGTAGCTCTTGTGTATTCCATATTTGGCTTAAGGAACTTTATCTGTGCTCATTTCAATCTCTGGTTTTATGCAGCACCCCAACTCACCTTTCACCTTAAGCAAGCATAAGTTGGTTTTCTAAATTTGAGACCCTGTTCTGTTCTGTAATTCAGTTCCTGAGTAGCCAAGTTTACATTCCGTGTATTACTGATATCTTATGATGTTTCTTTTTCTGTGTGACTTACTTCAGTTAGAATCATCGTACCTGAATCCACTCATTATGCTGCTACGGGCCTGATGACATAGATTTCATTGCTGAGTGATACTGCATTGTACGTAAGTACCACAAGTTCTTTATCCATTTTTCACTTTCTGTGATATTGAACTTGTACGGTAAACGAGGTTCTTGTAAACAGAGGCGTCCCAAACTTTGGGGTGGCTGTGTCTTTTTGATTTTAATTTCCCTAAGCTATAGGACCATAAGTGGAAGTGCCCTAGGCTCTGTTGCTTTGTTTTTTAGATGTTTCAGGAAACACCATACACTTCTCCGAGTGGCTGTTGGCAATTTACATCCCGCCCATCAGCATAACAAGGCTCCCAGTTCTCCATGGCCTGTCCTGCCTTTCTGGATTTTACACTTTTTTCAGATGGCCCTTTTGACGGGGGGAAGTGAGACTTCATTGTAGTGCCGATTTCCTTTGCAAGCTTGCTTGGGTGGCCAAAAAGAGCGTATGCGTTTTTTTCTGAATATATTCAGGAAAAAACGCATACGCCCTTTTTAGCCAAGTGCATCATTGTGGACGTTCTGCCTCTTTTCCTATGCTTTCAATGCAATTCCAGTCTACCTCCTGAAATCGGTTTCCTGCAATTCTGCCCCACTTTCAAGTCCTCTTGGCAGCCTTACTTCAGTATATTTTTGGACGATAGCTGTCATTTATAACTCTGCAGGTTTGTGAATTACAGTGCCCCTGAGCTCCTTTCTTCAACTCGCTTTCTTGTGAGCTGGCCGCAACACCGCAGGATGGCTTCAGGCCCTAATCTTGTTCCGGCACGGCACGCTGAGCCTTTGGTTATTTCCTCTTCCTGGTGGGAAATGAGAGTTAAATTTGCCCGTCCAGACACCTCCAGCTAGTCTCTCATTGGTTCTCCCTATTCCTGTTCATCTTCCGCAGAAATTGCAAACTGGGCCAAACAGGAAGTTAAAGAGACTGACTCTCCATGTCGGGAGAGTGTTAGTAAAGCATCTGGAATGTTGCGCCCTCGTACCAGGGTACGAAAACTGAGACATATTTGAACACGTCTCCCGATCACATGGTTGATCATACTCTAGGATACACATGCATGTTTTAGCTGAATGAAGAATACCTTAAACATGGGTAGTTGAAACCCGTGGAATGGGTACCATGCAATATGACTTCAAAGGGTCTTCATTTGCTCACCGAACCTCTCCAATCCTATCACTGCTGCGTTTATGCCCCTGTACACATGCTTGATTCTCTTTCGGAGACATAGCAAACCATAGGTTTTAAGATACTTACTAGTCAGGTACATTCTTAGGCATTTAATATGCGGTTTTGAGTCCATTTCGTTGAGCAAGGAGTAGCTCTTGTCTATTCCATATTTGGCTTAAGGAACTTTATCTGTGCTCATTTCAATCTCTGCTTTTATGCAGCACCCCAACTCACCTTTCCCCTTAAGCAAGCATAAGTTGATTTTCTAAATTTGAGACACTATTCTGTTCTGTAATTCAGTTCCTGTGTAGCCAAGTTTACATTCCGTGTATTACTGATATCTTATGATGTTTCTTTTTCTGTGTGACTTATTTCAGTTAGAATCATCGTACCTGAATCCACTCATTATGCTGCTACGGGCCTGATGACATAGATTTCATTGCTGTGTGATACTGCATTGTACGTAAGTACCACAAATTCTTTATCCATTTTTCACTTCCTGTGATATTGAACTTGTACGGTAAACGAGGTTCTTGTAAACAGAGGCGTCCCAAACTTTGAGGTGGCTGTGTCTTTTTGATTTTAATTTCCCTAAGCTATAGGACCATAAGTGGAAGTGCCCTAGGCTCTGTTGCTTTGTTTTTTAGATGTTTCAGGAAACACCATACACTTCTCCCGAGTGTCTGTTGGCAATTTACATCCCGCCCATCAGCATAACAAGGCTCCCAGTTCTCCATGGCCAGTCCTGCCTTTCTGGATTTTACACTTTTTTCAGATGGCCCTTTTGACCGGGGGGAAGTGAGACTTCATTGTAGTGCAGATTTCCTTTGCAAGCTTGCTTGGTTGGCCAAAAAGGGCGTATGCGTTTTTTCCTGAATATATTCAGGAAAAAACGCATACGCCCTTTTTGGCCAAGTGCATCATTGTGGACGTTCTGCCTCTTTTCCTATGCTTTCAATGCAATTCCAGTCTACCTCCTGAAATCGGTTTCCTGCAATTCTGCCCCGCATTCAAGTCCTCTTGGCAGCCTTACTTCAGTATATTTTTGGACGATAGCTGTCATTTATAACTCTGCAGGTTTGTGAATTACAGTGCCCCTGAGCTCCTTTCTTCAACTCCTTTTCTTGTGACCTGGCCGCAACACCGCAGGATGGCTTCAGGCCCTAATCTGGTTCCGGCACGGCACGATGAGCCTTTGGTTAATTCCTCTTCCTGGTGGGAAATGAGAGTTAAATTTGCCCGTCCAGACACCTCCAGCTAGTCTCTCATTGATTCTCGCTATTCCTGTTCATCTTCCGCAGAAATTGCAAACTGGGCCAAACAGGAGGTTAAAGGCGCTGACTCTCCAAGTCGGGAGAGTGTTAGTAAAGCGTCTGGAATGTTGCACCCGAGTACCAGGGGAGGAAAACTGAGACATATTTGAACACGTCTCCCGTTCACACGGTTGATCATACTCTGGGTTCCACATGCATGTTTTAGCTGAAGGAAGAATACCTTAAACCTGGAGAGTTGAGACCCGTGTAATGGGTACCATGCAATATGACTTCAAAGGGTCTTCATTTGCTCACCGAACCTCTCCAATCCTATCACTGCTGTGTTGATGCCCCTGTACACACGCTTGATTCTCTTTCAGACATAGCCGTCCATACGTTTTAAGATTCTTACTAGTCAGGTATATTCTTAGGTGTTTAATATGGGGTGTTGAGTCCATTTCGTTGAGCAAGGAGTAGCTCTTGTCTATTCCATATTTGGCTTAAGGAACTTTATCTGTGCTCATTTCAATCTCTGGTTTTATGCAGCACCCCAACTCACCTTTCCCCTTAAGCAAGCATAAGTTGGTTTTCTAAATTTGAGACCCTGTTCTGTTCTGTAATTCAGTTCCTGTGTAGCCAAGTTTACATTCCGTGTATTACTGATATCTTATGATGTTTCTTTTTCTGTGTGACTTACTTCAGTTAGAATCATCGTACCTGAATCCACTCATTATGCTGCTACGGGCCTGATGACATAGATTTCATTGCTGAGTGATACTGCATTGTACGTAAGTACCACAAGTTCTTTATCCATTTTTCACTTTCTGTGATATTGAACTTGTACGGTAAACGAGGTTCTTGTAAACAGAGGTGTCCCAAACTTTGGGGTGGCTGTGTCTTTTTGATTTTAATTTCCCTAAGCTATAGGACCATAAGTGGAAGTGCCCTAGGCTCTGTTGCTTTGTTTTTTAGATGTTTCAGGAAACACCATACACTTCTCCGAGTGGCTGTTGGCAATTTACATCTCGCCCATCAGCATAACAAGGCTCCCAGTTCTCCATGGCCTGTCCTGCCTTTCTGGATTTTACACTTTTTTCAGATGGCCCTTTTGACGGGGGGAAGTGAGACTTCATTGTAGTGCAGATTTCCTTTGCAAGCTTGCTTGGTTGGCCAAAAAGGGCGTATGCGTTTTTTTCTGAATATATTCAGGAAAAAACGCATACGCCCTTTTTGGCCAAGTGCATCATTGTGGACGTTCTGCCTCTTTTCCTATGCTTTCAATGCAATTCCAGTCTACCTCCTGAAATCGGTTTCCTGCAATTCTGCCCCACATTCAAGTCCTCTTGGCAGCCTTACTTCAGTATATTTTTGGACGATAGCTGTCATTTATAACTCTGCAGGTTTGTGAATTACAGTGCCCCTGAGCTCCTTTCTTCAACTCGCTTTCTTGTGAGCTGGCCGCAACAACGCAGGATGGCTTCAGGCCCTAATCTTGTTCCGGCACGGCACGCTGAGCCTTTGGTTATTTCCTCTTCCTGGTGGGAAATGAGAGTTAAATTTGCCCGTCCAGACACCTCCAGCTAGTCTCTCATTGGTTCTCGCTATTCCTGTTCATCTTCCGCAGAAATTGCAAACTGGGCCAAACAGGAGGTTAAAGGCGCTGACTCTCCAATTGGGGACAGTGTTAGTAAAGCATCTGGAATGTTGCACCCGAGTACCAGGGGAGGAAAACTGAGACATATTTGAACACGTCTCCCGTTCACACGGTTGATCATACTCTGGGTTCCACATGCATATTTTAGCTGAAGGAAGAATACCTTAAACCTGGGTATTTGAAACCCGTGGAATGGGTACCATGCAATATGACTTCAAAGGGTCTTCATTTGCTCACCGAACCTCTCCAATCCTATCACTGCTGCGTTTATGCCCCTGTACACATGCTTGATTCTCTTTCGGAGACATAGCAATCTATAGGTTTTAAGATACTTACTAGTCAGGTACATTCTTAGGCGTTTAATATGCGGTGTTGAGTCCATTTCGTTGAGCAAGGAGTAGCTGTTGTCTATTCCATATTTGGCTTAAGGAACTTTATCTGTGCTCATTTCAATCTCTGGTTTTATGCAGCACCCCAACTCACCTTTCCCCTTAAGCAAGCATAAGTTGGTTTTCTACATTTGAGACCCTGTTCTGTTTTGGAATTCAGTTCCTGTGTAGCCAAGTTTACATTCCGTGTATTAGTGATATCTTATGATGTTTCTTTTTCTGTGTGACTTATTTCAGTTAGAATCATCGTACCTGAATCCACTCATTATGCTGCTACTGGCCTGATGACATAGATTTCATTGCTGAGTGATACTTCATTGTACATAAGTACCACAAGTTTTTTATCCATTTTTCACTTTCTGTGATATTGAACTTGTACGGTAAACGAGGTTCTTGTAAACAGAGGCGTCCCAAACTTTGGGGTGGCTGTGTTTTTTTGATTTTAATTTCCCTAAGCTATAGGACCATAAGTGGAAGTGCCGTAGGCTCTGTTGCTTTGTTTTCTGGATGTTTTAGGAAACACCATACACTTCTCCCGAGTGTCTGTTGGCAATTTACATCCCGCCCATAAGCATAGCAAGGCTCCCAGTTCTCCATGGCCTGTCCTGCCTTTCTGGATTTTACACTTTTTTCAGATGGCCCTTTTGACCGGGGGGAATTGAGACTTCATTGTAGTGCAGATTTCCTTTGCAAGCTTGCTTGGATGGCCAAAAAGGGCGTATGTGTTTTTTCCTGAATATATTCAGGAAAAAACGCATACGCCCTTTTTGCCCAAGTGCATCATTGTGGACGTTCTGCCTCTTTTCCTATGCTTTCAATGCAATTCCAGTCTACCTCCTGAAATCGGTTTCCTGCAATTCTGCCCCGCTTTCAAGTCCTCTTGGCAGCCTTACTTCAGTATATTTTTGGACGATAGCTGTCATTTATAACTCTGCAGGTTTGTGAATTACAGTGCCCCTGAACTCCTTTCTTCAACTCGTTTTCTTGTGACCTGGCCACAACACCGCAGGATGGCTTCAGGCCCTAATCTGGTTCCGGCACGGCACGCTGAGCCTTTGGATAATTCCTCTTCCTGGTGGGAAATGAGAGTTAAATTTGCCCGTCCAGACACCTCCAGCTAGTCTCTCATTGGTTCTCGCTATTCCTGTTCATCTTCCGCAGAAATTGCAAACTGGGCCAAACAGGAGGTTAAAGGGACTGACTCTCCAAGTCGGGAGAGTGTTAGTAAAGCGTCTGGAATGTTGCATCCGAGTACCCGGGGAGGAAAACTGAGACATATTTGAACACGTCTCCCGTTCACACGGTTGATCATACTCTGGGTTCCACATGCATGTTTTATCTGAATGAAGAATACCTTAAACCTGGGTATTTGAAACCCGTGGAATGGGTACCATACAATATGACTTCAAAGGGTCTTCATTTGCTCACCAAACCTCTCCAATCCTATCACTGCTGCGTTTATGCCCCTGTACACATGCTTGATTCTCTTTCGGAGACATAGCAATCTATAGGTTTTAAGATACTTACTATTCAGGTACATTCTTAGGCGTTTAATATGCGGTGTTGAGTCCATTTCGTTGAGCAAGGAGTAGCTCTTGTCTATTCCATATTTGGCTTAAGGAACTTTATCTGTGCTCATTTCAATCTCTGCTTTTATGCAGCACCCCAACTCACCTTTCCCCTTAAGCAAGCATAAGTTGGTTTTCTAAATTTGAGACCCTGTTCTGTTCTGTAATTCAGTTCCTGTGTAACCAAGTTTACATTCCGTGTATTACTGATATCTTATGATGTTTCTTTTTCTGTGTGACTTATTTCAGTTAGAATCATCATACCTGAATCCACTCATTGTGCTGCTAAGGGCCTGATGACATAGATTTCATTGCTGAGTGATATTGTTTTGTAAGTAAATACCAGAAGTTCTTTATCCATTTTTCACTTTCTGTGATATTGAACTTGTACGGTAAACGAGGTTCTTGTAAACAGAGGCGTTCCATACTTTGGGGTGGCTGTGTCTTTTTGAATTTAATTTCCCTAAGCTATAGGACCATAAGTGGAAGTGCCCTAGGCTCTGTTGCTTTGTTTTTTAGATGTTTCAGGAAACACCATACACTTCTCCCGAGTGTCTGTTGGCAATTTACATCCCGCCCAGCAGCATAACAAGGCTCCCAGTTCTCCATGGCCTGTCCTGCCTTTCTGGATTTTACACTTTTTTCAGATGGCCCTTTTGACCGGGGGGAAGTGAGACTTCATTGTAGTGCAGATTTCCTTTGCAAGCTTGCTTGGTTGGCCAAAAAGGTCGTATGCGGTTTTTCCTGAATATATTCAGGAAAAAACGCATATGCCCTTTTTGGCCAAGTGCATCATTGTGGACGTTCTGCCTCTTTTCCTATGCTTTCAATGCAATTCCAGTCTACCTCCTGAAATCGGTTTCCTGCAATTCTGCCCCGCTTTCAAGTCCTCTTGGCAGCCTTACTTCAGTATATTTTTGGACGATAGCTGTCATTTATAACTCTGCAGGTTTGTGAATTACAGTGCCCCTGAGCTCCTTTCTTCAACTCGCTTTCTTGTGACCTGGCCGCAACACCGCAGGATGGCTTCAGGCCCTAATCTGGTTCCTGCACGGCACGATGAGTCTTTGGTTAATTCCTCTTCCTGGTGGGAAATGAGAGTTAAATTTGCCCGTCCAGACACCTCCAGCTAGTCTCTCATTGGTTCTCGCTATTCCTGTTCATCTTCCGCAGAAATTGCAAACTGGGCCAAACAGGAGGTTAAAGGAACTGACTCTCCAAGTCGGGAGAGTGTTAGTAAAGCATCTGGAATGTTGCACCCGAGTACCAGGGTACGAAAACTGAGACATATTTGAACACGTCTCCCGATCACATGGTTGATCATACTCTAGGTTCCACATGCATGTTTTATCTGAATGAAGAATACCTTAAACATGGGTAGTTGAAACCCGTGGAATGGGTACCATGCAATATGACTTCAAAGGGTCTTCATTTGCTCACCGAACCTCTCCAATCCTATCACTGCTGCGTTTATGCCCCTGTACACATGCTTGATTCTCTTTCGGAGACATAGCAAACTATAGGTTTTAAGATACTTACTATTCAGGTACATTCTTAGGCGTTTAATATGCGGTGTTGAGTCCATTTCGTTGAGCAAGGAGTAGCTCTTGTCTATTCCATATTTGGCTTAAGGAACTTTATCTGTGCTCATTTCAATCTCTGCTTTTATGCAGCACCCCAACTCACCTTTCCCCTTAAGCAAGCATAAGTTGGTTTTCTAAATTTGAGACCCTGTTCTGTTCTGTAATTCAGTTCCTGTGTAGCCAAGTTTACATTCCGTGTATTACTGATATCTTATGATGTTTCTTTTTCTGTGTGACTTATTTCAGTTAGAATCATCATACCTGAATCCACTCATTGTGCTGCTAACGGCCTGATGACATAGATTTCATTGCTGAGTGATATTGTTTTGTAAGTAAATACCAGAAGTTCTTTATCCATTTTTCACTTTCTGTGATATTGAACTTGTACGGTAAACGAGGTTCTTGTAAACAGAGGCGTTCCATACTTTGGGGTGGCTGTGTCTTTTTGAATTTAATTTCCCTAAGCTATAGGACCATAAGTGGAAGTGCCCTAGGCTCTGTTGCTTTGTTTTTTAGATGTTTCAGGAAACACCATACACTTCTCCCGAGTGTCTGTTGGCAATTTACATCCCGACCATCAGCATAACAAGGCTCCCAGTTCTCCATGGCCTGTCCTGCCTTTCTGGATTTTACACTTTTTTCAGATGGCCCTTTTGACCGGGGGGAAGTGAGACTTCATTGTAGTGCAGATTTCCTTTGCAAGCTTGCTTGGTTGGCCAAAAAGGTCGTATGCGTTTTTTCCTGAATATATTCAGGAAAAAACGCATACACCCTTTTTGGCCAAGTGCATCATTGTGGACGTTCTGCCTCTTTTCCTATGCTTTCAATGCAATTCCAGTCTACCTCCTGAAATCGGTTTCCTGCAATTCTGCCCCGCTTTCAAGTCCTCTTGGCAGCCTTACTTCAGTATATTTTTGGACGATAGCTGTCATTTATAACTCTGCAGGTTTGTGAATTACAGTGCCCCTGAGCTCCTTTCTTCAACTCGCTTTCTTGTGACCTGGCCGCAACACCGCAGGATGGCTTCAGGCCCTAATCTTGTTCCGGCACGGCACGCTGAGCCTTTGGTTAATTCCTCTTCCTGGTGGGAAATGAGAGTTAAATTTGCCCGTCCAGACACCTCCAGCTAGTCTCTCATTGATTCTCGCTATTCCTGTTCATCTTCCGCAGAAATTGCAAACTGGGCCAAACAGGAGGTTAAAGGCGCTGACTCTCCAAGTCGGGAGAGTGTTAGTAAAGCGTCTGGAATGTTGCACCCGAGTACCAGGGGAGGAAAACTGAGACATATTTGAACACGTCTCCCGTTCACACGGTTGATCATACTCTGGGTTCCACATGCATGTTTTAGCTGAAGGAAGAATACCTTAAACCTGGAGAGTTGAGACCCGTGTAATGGGTACCATGCAATATGACTTCAAAGGGTCTTCATTTGCTCACCGAACCTCTCCAATCCTATCACTGCTGCGTTGATGCCCCTGTACACACGCTTGATTCTCTTTCAGACATAGCCGTCCATACGTTTTAAGATTCTTACTAGTCAGGTATATTCTTAGGTGTTTAATATGGGGTGTTGAGTCCATTTCGTTGAGCAAGGAGTAGCTCTTGTCTATTCCATATTTGGCTTAAGGAACTTTATCTGTGCTCATTTCAATCTCTGGTTTTATGCAGCACCCCAACTCACCTTTCACCTTAAGCAAGCATAAGTTGGTTTTCTAAATTTGAGACCCTGTTCTGTTCTGTAATTCAGTTCCTGAGTAGCCAAGTTTACATTCCGTGTATTACTGATATCTTATGATGTTTCTTTTTCTGTGTGACTTACTTCAGTTAGAATCATCGTACCTGAATCCACTCATTATGCTGCTACGGTCCTGATGACATAGATTTCATTGCTGAGTGATACTGCATTGTACGTAAGTACCACAAGTTCTTTATCCATTTTTCACTTTCTGTGATATTGAACTTGTACGGTAAACGAGGTTCTTGTAAACAGAGGCGTCCCAAACTTTGGGGTGGCTGTGTCTTTTTGATTTTAATTTCCCTAAGCTATAGGACCATAAGTGGAAGTGCCCTAGGCTCTGTTGCTTTGTTTTTTAGATGTTTCAGGAAACACCATACACTTCTCCGAGTGGCTGTTGGCAATTTACATCCCGCCCATCAGCATAACAAGGCTCCCAGTTCTCCATGGCCTGTCCTGCCTTTCTGGATTTTACACTTTTTTCAGATGGCCCTTTAGACGGGGGGAAGTGAGACTTCATTGTAGTGCCGATTTCCTTTGCAAGCTTGCTTGGGTGGCCAAAAAGAGCGTATGCGTTTTTTTCTGAATATATTCAGGAAAAAACGCATACGCCCTTTTTAGCCAAGTGCATCATTGTGGACGTTCTGCCTCTTTTCCTATGCTTTCAATGCAATTCCAGTCTACCTCCTGAAATCGGTTTCCTGCAATTCTGCCCCACTTTCAAGTCCTCTTGGCAGCCTTACTTCAGTATATTTTTGGACGATAGCTGTCATTTATAACTCTGCAGGTTTGTGAATTACAGTGCCCCTGAGCTCCTTTCTTCAACTCGCTTTCTTGTGAGCTGGCCGCAACACCGCAGGATGGCTTCAGGCCCTAATCTTGTTCCGGCACGGCACGCTGAGCCTTTGGTTATTTCCTCTTCCTGGTGGGAAATGAGAGTTAAATTTGCCCGTCCAGACACCTCCAGCTAGTCTCTCATTGGTTCTCCCTATTCCTGTTCATCTTCCGCAGAAATTGCAAACTGGGCCAAACAGGAAGTTAAAGAGACTGACTCTCCATGTCGGGAGAGTGTTAGTAAAGCATCTGGAATGTTGCGCCCGAGTACCAGGGTACGAAAACTGAGACATATTTGAACACGTCTCCCGATCACATGGTTGATCATACTCTAGGATACACATGCATGTTTTAGCTGAATGAAGAATACCTTAAACATGGGTAGTTGAAACCAGTGGAATGGGTACCATGCAATATGACTTCAAAGGGTCTTCATTTGCTCACCGAACCTCTCCAATCCTATCACTGCTGCGTTTATGCCCCTGTACACATGCTTGATTCTCTTTCGGAGACATAGCAAACCATAGGTTTTAAGATACTTACTAGTCAGGTACATTCTTAGGCATTTAATATGCGGTTTTGAGTCCATTTCGTTGAGCAAGGAGTAGCTCTTGTCTATTCCATATTTGGCTTAAGGAACTTTATCTGTGCTCATTTCAATCTCTGCTTTTATGCAGCACCCCAACTCACCTTTCACCTTAAGCAAGCATAAGTTGGTTTTCTAAATTTGAGACCCTGTTCTGTTCTGTAATTCAGTTCATGTGTAGCCAAGTTTACATTCCGTGTATTACTGATATCTTATGATGTTTCTTTTTCTGTGTGACTTATTTCAGTTAGAATCATCGTACCTGAATCCACTCATTATGCTGCTACGGGCCTGATGACATAGATTTCATTGCTGTGTGATACTGCATTGTACGTAAGTACCACAAATTCTTTATCCATTTTTCACTTCCTGTGATATTGAACTTGTACGGTAAACGAGGTTCTTGTAAACAGAGGCGTCCCAAACTTTGGGGTGGCTGTGTCTTTTTGATTTTAATTTCCCTAAGCTATAGGACCATAAGTGGAAGTGCCCTAGGCTCTGTTGCTTTGTTTTTTAGATGTTTCAGGAAACACCATACACTTCTCCCGAGTGTCTGTTGGCAATTTACATCCCGCCCATCAGCATAACAAGGCTCCCAGTTCTCCATGGCCTGTCCTGCCTTTCTGGATTTTACACTTTTTTCAGATGGCCCTTTTGACCGGGGGGAAGTGAGACTTCATTGTAGTGCAGATTTCCTTTGCAAGCTTGCTTGGTTGGCCAAAAAGGTCGTATGCGGTTTTTCCTGAATATATTCAGGAAAAAACGCATATGCCCTTTTTGGCCAAGTGCATCATTGTGGACGTTCTGCCTCTTTTCCTATGCTTTCAATGCAATTCCAGTCTACCTCCTGAAATCGGTTTCCTGCAATTCTGCCCCGCTTTCAAGTCCTCTTGGCAGCCTTACTTCAGTATATTTTTGGACGATAGCTGTCATTTATAACTCTGCAGGTTTGTGAATTACAGTGCCCCTGAGCTCCTTTCTTCAACTCGCTTTCTTGTGACCTGGCCGCAACACCGCAGGATGGCTTCAGGCCCTAATCTGGTTCCTGCACGGCACGATGAGCCTTTGGTTAATTCCTCTTCCTGGTGGGAAATGAGAGTTAAATTTGCCCGTCCAGACACCTCCAGCTAGTCTCTCATTGGTTCTCGCTATTCCTGTTCATCTTCCGCAGAAATTGCAAACTGGGCCAAACAGGAGGTTAAAGGGACTGACTCTCCAAGTCGGGAGAGTGTTAGTAAAGCATCTGGAATGTTGCACCCGAGTACCAGGGTACGAAAACTGAGACATATTTGAACACGTCTCCCGATCACATGGTTGATCATACTCTAGGTTCCACATGCATGTTTTATCTGAATGAAGAATACCTTAAACCTGGGTAGTTGAAACCCGTGGAATGGGTACCATGCAATATGACTTCAAAGGGTCTTCATTTGCTCACCGAACCTCTCCAATCCTATCACTGCTGCGTTTATGCCCCTGTACACATGCTTGATTCTCTTTTTGAGACATAGCAATCCATAGGTTTTAAGATACTTACTATTCAGGTACATTCTTAGGCGTTTAATATGCGGTGTTGAGTCCATTTCGTTGAGCAAGGAGTAGCTCTTGTCTATTCCATATTTGGCTTAAGGAACTTTATCTGTGCTCATTTCAATCTCTGCTTTTATGCAGCACCCCAACTCACCTTTCCCCTTAAGCAAGCATAAGTTGGTTTTCTAAATTTGAGACCCTGTTCTGTTCTGTAATTCAGTTCCTGTGTAGCCAAGTTTACATTCCGTGTATTACTGATATCTTATGATGTTTCTTTTTCTGTGTGACTTATTTCAGTTAGAATCATCATACCTGAATCCACTCATTGTGCTGCTAACGGCCTGATGACATAGATTTCATTGCTGAGTGATATTGTTTTGTAAGTAAATACCAGAAGTTCTTTATCCATTTTTCACTTTCTGTGATATTGAACTTGTACGGTAAACGAGGTTCTTGTAAACAGAGGCGTTCCATACTTTGGGGTGGCTGTGTCTTTTTGAATTTAATTTCCCTAAGCTATAGGACCATAAGTGGAAGTGCCCTAGGCTCTGTTGCTTTGTTTTTTAGATGTTTCAGGAAACACCATACACTTCTCCCGAGTGTCTGTTGGCAATTTACATCCCGACCATCAGCATAACAAGGCTCCCAGTTCTCCATGGCCTGTGCTGCCTTTCTGGATTTTACACTTTTTTCAGATGGCCCTTTTGACCGGGGGGAAGTGAGACTTCATTGTAGTGCAGATTTCCTTTGCAAGCTTGCTTGGTTGGCCAAAAAGGTCGTATGCGTTTTTTCCTGAATATATTCAGGAAAAAACGCATACACCCTTTTTGGCCAAGTGCATCATTGTGGACGTTCTGCCTCTTTTCCTATGCTTTCAATGCAATTCCAGTCTACCTCCTGAAATCGGTTTCCTGCAATTCTGCCCCGCTTTCAAGTCCTCTTGGCAGCCTTACTTCAGTATATTTTTGGACGATAGCTGTCATTTATAACTCTGCAGGTTTGTGAATTACAGTGCCCCTGAGCTCCTTTCTTCAACTCGCTTTCTTGTGACCTGGCCGCAACACCGCAGGATGGCTTCAGGCCCTAATCTTGTTCCGGCACGGCACGCTGAGCCTTTGGTTAATTCCTCTTCCTGGTGGGAAATGAGAGTTAAATTTGCCCGTCCAGACACCTCCAGCTAGTCTCTCATTGATTCTCGCTATTCCTGTTCATCTTCCGCAGAAATTGCAAACTGGGCCAAACAGGAGGTTAAAGGCGCTGACTCTCCAAGTCGGGAGAGTGTTAGTAAAGCGTCTGGAATGTTGCACCCGAGTACCAGGGGAGGAAAACTGAGACATATTTGAACACGTCTCCCGTTCACACGGTTGATCATACTCTGGGTTCCACATGCATGTTTTAGCTGAAGGAAGAATACCTTAAACCTGGAGAGTTGAGACCCGTGTAATGGGTACCATGCAATATGACTTCAAAGGGTCTTCATTTGCTCACCGAACCTCTCCAATCCTATCACTGCTGCGTTGATGCCCCTGTACACACGCTTGATTCTCTTTCAGACATAGCCGTCCATACGTTTTAAGATTCTTACTAGTCAGGTATATTCTTAGGTGTTTAATATGGGGTGTTGAGTCCATTTCGTTGAGCAAGGAGTAGCTCTTGTCTATTCCATATTTGGCTTAAGGAACTTTATCTGTGCTCATTTCAATCTCTGGTTTTATGCAGCACCCCAACTCACCTTTCACCTTAAGCAAGCATAAGTTGGTTTTCTAAATTTGAGACCCTGTTCTGTTCTGTAATTCAGTTCCTGAGTAGCCAAGTTTACATTCCGTGTATTACTGATATCTTATGATGTTTCTTTTTCTGTGTGACTTACTTCAGTTAGAATCATCGTACCTCAATCCACTCATTATGCTGCTACGGTCCTGATGACATAGATTTCATTGCTGAGTGATACTGCATTGTACGTAAGTACCACAAGTTCTTTATCCATTTTTCACTTTCTGTGATATTGAACTTGTACGGTAAACGAGGTTCTTGTAAACAGAGGCGTCCCAAACTTTGGGGTGGCTGTGTCTTTTTGATTTTAATTTCCCTAAGCTATAGGACCATAAGTGGAAGTGCCCTAGGCTCTGTTGCTTTGTTTTTTAGATGTTTCAGGAAACACCATACACTTCTCCGAGTGGCTGTTGGCAATTTACATCCCGCCCATCAGCATAACAAGGCTCCCAGTTCTCCATGGCCTGTCCTGCCTTTCTGGATTTTACACTTTTTTCAGATGGCCCTTTAGACGGGGGGAAGTGAGACTTCATTGTAGTGCCGATTTCCTTTGCAAGCTTGCTTGGGTGGCCAAAAAGAGCGTATGCGTTTTTTTCTGAATATATTCAGGAAAAAACGCATACGCCCTTTTTAGCCAAGTGCATCATTGTGGACGTTCTGCCTCTTTTCCTATGCTTTCAATGCAATTCCAGTCTACCTCCTGAAATCGGTTTCCTGCAATTCTGCCCCACTTTCAAGTCCTCTTGGCAGCCTTACTTCAGTATATTTTTGGACGATAGCTGTCATTTATAACTCTGCAGGTTTGTGAATTACAGTGCCCCTGAGCTCCTTTCTTCAACTCGCTTTCTTGTGAGCTGGCCGCAACACCGCAGGATGGCTTCAGGCCCTAATCTTGTTCCGGCACGGCACGCTGAGCCTTTGGTTATTTCCTCTTCCTGGTGGGAAATGAGAGTTAAATTTGCCCGTCCAGACACCTCCAGCTAGTCTCTCATTGGTTCTCCCTATTCCTGTTCATCTTCCGCAGAAATTGCAAACTGGGCCAAACAGGAAGTTAAAGAGACTGACTCTCCATGTCGGGAGAGTGTTAGTAAAGCATCTGGAATGTTGCGCCCGAGTACCAGGGTACGAAAACTGAGACATATTTGAACACGTCTCCCGATCACATGGTTGATCATACTCTAGGATACACATGCATGTTTTAGCTGAATGAAGAATACCTTAAACATGGGTAGTTGAAACCAGTGGAATGGGTACCATGCAATATGACTTCAAAGGGTCTTCATTTGCTCACCGAACCTCTCCAATCCTATCACTGCTGCGTTTATGCCCCTGTACACATGCTTGATTCTCTTTCGGAGACATAGCAAACCATAGGTTTTAAGATACTTACTAGTCAGGTACATTCTTAGGCATTTAATATGCGGTTTTGAGTCCATTTCGTTGAGCAAGGAGTAGCTCTTGTCTATTCCATATTTGGCTTAAGGAACTTTATCTGTGCTCATTTCAATCTCTGCTTTTATGCAGCACCCCAACTCACCTTTCACCTTAAGCAAGCATAAGTTGGTTTTCTAAATTTGAGACCCTGTTCTGTTCTGTAATTCAGTTCCTGTGTAGCCAAGTTTACATTCCGTGTATTACTGATATCTTATGATGTTTCTTTTTCTGTGTGACTTATTTCAGTTAGAATCATCGTACCTGAATCCACTCATTATGCTGCTACGGGCCTGATGACATAGATTTCATTGCTGTGTGATACTGCATTGTACGTAAGTACCACAAATTCTTTATCCATTTTTCACTTCCTGTGATATTGAACTTGTACGGTAAACGAGGTTCTTGTAAACAGAGGCGTCCCAAACTTTGGGGTGGCTGTGTCTTTTTGATTTTAATTTCCCTAAGCTATAGGACCATAAGTGGAAGTGCCCTAGGCTCTGTTGCTTTGTTTTTTAGATGTTTCAGGAAACACCATACACTTCTCCCGAGTGTCTGTTGGCAATTTACATCCCGCCCATCAGCATAACAAGGCTCCCAGTTCTCCATGGCCTGTCCTGCCTTTCTAGATTTTACACTTTTTTCAGATGGCCCTTTTGACCGGGGGGAAGTGAGACTTCATTGTAGTGCAGATTTCCTTTGCAAGCTTGCTTGGTTGGCCAAAAAGGGCGTATGCGTTTTTTCATGAATATATTCAGGAAAAAACGCATACGCCCTTTTTGGCCAAGTGCATCATTGTGGACGTTCTGCCTCTTTTCCTATGCTTTCAATGCAATTCCAGTCTACCTCCTGAAATCGGTTTCCTGCAATTCTGCCCCGCTTTCAAGTCCTCTTGGCAGCCTTACTTCAGTATATTTTTGGACGATAGCTGTCATTTATAACTCTGCAGGTTTGTGAATTACAGTGCCCCTGAGCTCCTTTCTTCAACTCGCTTTCTTGTGACCTGGCCGCAACACCGCAGGATGGCTTCAGGCCCTAATCTGGTTCCGGCACGGCACGATGAGCCTTTGGTTAATTCCTCTTCCTGGTGGGAAATGAGAGTTAAATTTGCCCGTCCAGACACCTCCAGCTAGTCTCTCATTGGTTCTCGCTATTCCTGTTCATCTTCCGCAGAAATTGCAAACTGGGCCAAACAGGAGGTTAAAGGGACTGACTCTCCAAGTCGGGAGAGTGTTAGTAAAGCATCTGGAATGTTGCACCCGAGTACCAGGGTACGAAAACTGAGACATATTTGAACACGTCTCCCGATCACATGGTTGATCATACTCTAGGTTCCACATGCATGTTTTATCTGAATGAAGAATACCTTAAACCTGGGTAGTTGAAACCCGTGGAATGGGTACCATGCAATATGACTTCAAAGGGTCTTCATTTGCTCACCAAACCTCTCCAATCCTATCACTGCTGCGTTTATGCCCCTGTACACATGCTTGATTCTCTTTCGGAGACATAGCAATCCATAGGTTTTAAGATACTTACTATTCAGGTACATTCTTAGGCGTTTAATATGCGGTGTTGAGTCCATTTCGTTGAGCAAGGAGTAGCTCTTGTCTATTCCATATTTGGCTTAAGGAACTTTATCTGTGCTCATTTCAATCTCTGCTTTTATGCAGCACCCCAACTCACCTTTCCCCTTAAGCAAGCATAAGTTGGTTTTCTAAATTTGAGACCCTGTTCTGTTCTGTAATTCAGTTCCTGAGTAGCCAGGTTTACATTCCGTGTATTACTGATATCTTATGATGTTTCTTTTTCTGTGTGACTTACTTCAGTTAGAATCATCGTACCTGAATCCACTCATTATGCTGCTACGGGCCTGATGACATAGATTTCATTGCTGAGTGATACTGCATTGTACGTAAGTACCACAAGTTCTTTATCCATTTTTCACTTTCTGTGATATTGAACTTGTACGGTAAACGAGGTTCTTGTAAACAGAGGTGTCCCAAACTTTGGGGTGGCTGTGTCTTTTTGATTTTAATTTCCCTAAGCTATAGGACCATAAGTGGAAGTGCCCTAGGCTCTGTTGCTTTGTTTTTTAGATGTTTCAGGAAACACCATACACTTCTCCGAGTGGCTGTTGGCAATTTACATCCCGCCCATCAGCATAACAAGGCTCCCAGTTCTCCATGGCCTGTCCTGCCTTTCTGGATTTTACACTTTTTTCAGATGGCCCTTTTGACGGGGGGAAGTGAGACTTCATTGTAGTGCCGATTTCCTTTGCAAGCTTGCTTGGTTGGCCAAAAAGGGCGTATGCGTTTTTTTCTGAATATATTCAGGAAAAAACGCATACGCCCTTTTTGGCCAAGTGCATCATTGTGGACGTTCTGCCTCTTTTCCTATGCTTTCAATGCAATTCCAGTCTACCTCCTGAAATCGGTTTCCTGCAATTCTGCCCCACTTTCAAGTCCTCTTGGCAGCCTTACTTCAGTATATTTTTGGACGATAGCTGTCATTTATAACTCTGCAGGTTTGTGAATTACAGTGCCCCTGAGCTCCTTTCTTCAACTCGCTTTCTTGTGAGCTGGCCGCAACAACGCAGGATGGCTTCAGGCCCTAATCTTGTTCCGGCACGGCACGCTGAGCCTTTGGTTATTTCCTCTTCCTAGTGGGAAATGAGAGTTAAATTTGCCCGTCCAGACACCTCCAGCTAGTCTCTCATTGGTTCTCGCTATTCCTGTTCATCTTCCGCAGAAATTGCAAACTGGGCCAAACAGGAGGTTAAAGGCGCTGACTCTCCAATTGGGGAGAGTGTTAGTAAAGCATCTGGAATGTTGCACCCGAGTACCAGGGGAGGAAAACTGAGACATATTTGAACACGTCTCCCGTTCACACGGTTGATCATACTCTGGGTTCCACATGCATATTTTAGCTGAAGGAAGAATACCTTAAACCTGGGTATTTGAAACCCGTGGAATGGGTACCATGCAATATGACTTCAAAGGGTCTTCATTTGCTCACCGAACCTCTCCAATCCTATCACTGCTGCGTTTATGCCCCTGTACACATGCTTGATTCTCTTTCGGAGACATAGCAATCTATAGGTTTTAAGATACTTACTAGTCAGGTACATTCTTAGGCGTTTAATATGCGGTGTTGAGTCCATTTCGTTGAGCAAGGAGTAGCTGTTGTCTATTCCATATTTGGCTTAAGGAACTTTGTCTGTGCTCATTTCAATCTCTGGTTTTATGCAGCACCCCAACTCACCTTTCCCCTTAAGCAAGCATAAGTTGGTTTTCTACATTTGAGACCCTGTTCTGTTTTGGAATTCAGTTCCTGTGTAGCCAAGTTTACATTCCGTGTATTAGTGATATCTTATGATGTTTCTTTTTCTGTATGAGTTATTTCAGTTAGAATCATCGTACCTGAATCCACTCATTATGCTGCTACTGGCCTGATGACATAGATTTCATTGCTGAGTGATACTTCATTGTACATAAGTACCACAAGTTTTTTATCCATTTTTCACTTTCTGTGATATTGAACTTCTACGGTAAACGAGGTTCTTGTAAACAGAGGCGTCCCAAACTTTGGGGTGGCTGTGTTTTTTTGATTTTAATTTCCCTAAGCTATAGGACCATAAGTGGAAGTGCCGTAGGCTCTGTTGCTTTGTTTTCTGGATGTTTTAGGAAACACCATACACTTCTCCTGAGTGTCTGTTGGCAATTTACATCCCGCCCATAAGCATAGCAAGGCTCCCAGTTCTCCATGGCCTGTCCTGCCTTTCTGGATTTTACACTTTTTTCAGATGGCCCTTTTGACCGGGGGGAATTGAGACTTCATTGTAGTGCAGATTTCCTTTGCAAGCTTGCTTGGTTGGCCAAAAAGGGCGTATGTGTTTTTTCCTGAATATATTCAGGAAAAAACGCATACGCCCTTTTTGCCCAAGTGCATCATTGTGGACGTTCTGCCTCTTTTCCTATGCTTTCAATGCAATTCCAGTCTACCTCCTGAAATCGGTTTCCTGCAATTCTGCCCCGCTTTCAAGTCCTCTTGGCAGCCTTACTTCAGTATATTTTTGGACGATAGCTGTCATTTATAACTCTGCAGGTTTGTGAATTACAGTGCCCCTGAACTCCTTTCTTCAACTCGTTTTCTTGTGACCTGGCCACAACACCGCAGGATGGCTTCAGGCCCTAATCTGGTTCCGGCACGGCACGCTGAGCCTTTGGTTAATTCCTCTTCCTGGTGGGAAATGAGAGTTAAATTTGCCCGTCCAGACACCTCCAGCTAGTCTCTCATTGGTTCTCGCTATTCCTGTTCATCTTCCGCTGAAATTGCAAACTGGGCCAAACAGGAGGTTAAAGGGACTGACTCTCCAAGTCGGGAGAGTGTTAGTAAAGCGTCTGGAATGTTGCATCCGAGTACCCGGGGAGGAAAACTGAGACATATTTGAACACGTCTCCCGTTCACACGGTTGATCATACTCTGGGTTCCACATGCATATTTTATCTGAATGAAGAATACCTTAAACCTGGGTATTTGAAACCCGTGGAATGGGTACCATACAATATGACTTCAAAGGGTCTTCATTTGCTCACCGAACCTCTCCAATCCTATCACTGCTGCGTTTATGCCCCTGTACACATGCTTGATTCTCTTTCGGAGACATAGCAATCTATAGGTTTTAAGATACTTACTAGTCAGGTACATTCTTAGGCGTTTAATATCCGGTGTTGAGTCCATTTCGTTGAGCAAGGAGTAGCTGTTGTCTATTCCATATTTGGCTTAAGGAACTTTATCTGTGCTCATTTCAATCTCTGGTTTTATGCAGCACCCCAATTCACCTTTCCCCTTAAGCAAGCATAAGTTGGTTTTCTAAATTTGAGACCCTGTTCTGTTTTGGAATTCAGTTCCTGTGTAGCCAAGTTTACATTCCGTGTATTAGTGATATCTTATGATGTTTCTTTTTCTGTGTGACTTATTTCAGTTAGAATCATCGTACCTGAATCCACTCATTATGCTGCTACGGGCCTGATGACATAGATTTCATTGCTGAGTGATACTGCATTGTACGTAAGTACCACAAGTTCTTTATCCATTTTTCACTTTCTGTGATATTGAACTTGTACGGTAAACGAGATTCTTGTAAACAGAGGCGTCCCAAACTTTGGGGTGGCTGTGTCTTTTTGATTTTAATTTCCCTAAGCTATAGGACCATAAGTGGAAGTGCCCTAGGCTCTGTTGCTTTGTTTTTTAGATGTTTCAGGAAACACCATACACTTCTCCGAGTGGCTGTTGGCAATTTACATCCCGCCCATCAGCATAACAAGGCTCCCAGTTCTCCATGGCCTGTCCTGCCTTTCTGGATTTTACACTTTTTTCAGATGGCCCTTTTGACGGGGGGAAGTGAGACTTCATTGTAGTGCCGATTTCCTTTGCAAGCTTGCTTGGTTGGCCAAAAAGGGCGTATGCGTTTTTTTCTGAATATATTCAGGAAAAAACGCATACGCCCTTTTTAGCCAAGTGCATCATTGTGGACGTTCTGCCTCTTTTCCTATGCTTTCAATGCAATTCCAGTCTACCTCCTGAAATCGGTTTCCTGCAATTCTGCCCCACTTTCAAGTCCTCTTGGCAGCCTTACTTCAGTATATTTTTGGACAATAGCTGTCATTTATAACTCTGCAGGTTTGTGAATTACAGTGCCCCTGAGCTCCTTTCTTCAACTCGCTTTCTTGTGAGCTGGCCGCAACACCGCAGGATGGCTTCAGGCCCTAATCTTGTTCCGGCACGGCACGCTGAGCCTTTGGTTATTTCCTCTTCCTGGTGGGAAATGAGAGTTAAATTTGCCCGTCCAGACACCTCCAGCTAGTCTCTCATTGGTTCTCCCTATTCCTGTTCATCTTCCGCAGAAATTGCAAACTGGGACAAACATGAAGTTAAAGAGACTGACTCTCCGTGTCGGGAGAGTGTTAGTAAAGCATCTGGAATGTTGCGCCCGAGTACCAGGGTACGAAAACTGAGACATATTTGAACACGTCTCCCGATCACATGGTTGATCATACTCTAGGATACACATGCATGTTTTAGCTGAATGAAGAATACTTTAACATGGGTAGTTGAAACCCGTGGAATGGGTACCATGCAATATGACTTCAAAGGGTCTTCATTTGCTCACCGAACCTCTCCAATCCTATCACTGCTGCGTTTATGCCCCTGTACACATGCTTGATTCTCTTTCGGAGACATAGCAATCCATAGGTTTTAAGATACTTACTATTCAGGTACATTCTTAGGCATTTAATATGCGGTGTTGAGTCCATTTCGTTGAGCAAGGAGTAGCTCTTCTCTATTCCATATTTGGCTTAAGGAACTTTATCTGTGCTCATTTCAATCTCTGCTTTTATGCAGCACCCCAACTCACCTTTCCCCTTAAGCAAGCATAAGTTGGTTTTCTAAATTTGAGACCCTGTTCTGTTCTGTAATTCAGTTCCGGTGTAGCCAAGTTTACATTCCGTGTATTACTGATATCTTATGATGTTTCTTTTTCTGTGTGACTTATTTCAGTTAGAATCATCGTACCTGAATCCACTCATTATGCTGCTACGGGCCTGATGACATAGATTTCATTGCTGAGTGATACTGCATTGTACGTAAGTACCACAAATTCTTTATCCATTTTTCACTTCCTGTGATATTGAACTTGTACGGTAAACGAGGTTCTTGTAAACAGAGGCGTCCCAAACTTTGGGGTGGCTGTGTCTTTTTGATTTTAATTTCCCTAAGCTATAGGACCATAAGTGGAAGTGCCCTAGGCTCTGTTGCTTTGTTTTTTAGATGTTTCAGGAAACACCATACACTTCTCCCGAGTGTCTGTTGGCAATTTACATCCCGCCCAGCAGCATAACAAGGCTCCCAGTTCTCCATGGCCTGTCCTGCCTTGCTGGATTTTACACTTTTTTCAGATGGCCCTTTTGACCGGGGGGAAGTGAGACTTCATTGTAGTGCAGATTTTCTTTGCAAGCTTGCTTGGTTGGCCAAAAAGGGCGTATGCGTTTTTTCCTGAATATATTCAGGAAAAAACGCATACGCCCTTTTTGGCCAAGTGCATCATTGTGGACGTTCTGCCTCTTTTCCTGTGCTTTCAATGCAATTCCAGTCTACCTCCTGAAATCGGTTTCCTGCAATTCTGCCCCGCTTTCAAGTCCTCTTGGCAGCCTTACTTCAGTATATTTTTGGACGATAGCTGTCATTTATAACTCTGCAGGTTTGTGAATTACAGTGCCCCTGAGCTCCTTTCTTCAACTCGCTTTCTTGTGACCTGGCCGCAACACCGCAGGATGGCTTCAGGCCCTAATCTGGTTCCGGCACGGCCCGATGAGCCTTTGGTTAATTCCTCTTCCTGGTGGGAAATGAGAGTTAAATTTGCCCGTCCAGACACCTCCAGCTAGTCTCTCATTGGTTCTCGCTATTCCTGTTCATCTTCCGCAGAAATTGCAAACTGGGCCAAACAGGAGGTTAAAGGGACTGACTCTCCAAGTCGGGAGAGTGTTAGTAAAGCATCTGGAATGTTTCACCCGAGTACCAGGGTACGAAAACTGAGACATATTTGAACACGTCTCCCGATCACATGGTTGATCATACTCTAGGTTCCACATGCATGTTTTATCTGAAGGAAGAATACCTTAAACCTGGGTAGTTGAAACCCGTGGAATGGGTACCATGCAATATGACTTCAAAGGGTCTTCATTTGCTCACCGAACCTCTCCAATCCTATCACTGCTGCGTTTATGCCCCTGTACACATGCTTGATTCTCTTTCAGAGACATAGCAAACCATACGTTTTAAGATACTTACTATTCAGGTACATTCTTAGGCGTTTAATATGCGGTGTTGAGTCCATTTCGTTGAGCAAGGAGTAGCTCTTGTCTATTCCATATTTGGCTTAAGGAACTTTATCTGTGCTCATTTCAATCTCTGGTTTTATGCAGCACCCCAACTCACCTTTCACCTTAAGCAAGCATAAGTTGGTTTTCTAAATTTGAGACCCTGTTCTGTTCTGTAATTCAGTTCCTGAGTAGCCAAGTTTACATTCCGTGTATTACTGATATCTTATGATGTTTCTTTTTCTGTGTGACTTACTTCAGTTAGAATCATCGTACCTGAATCCACTCATTATGCTGCTACGGGCCTGATGACATAGATTTCATTGCTGAGTGATACTGCATTGTACGTAAGTACCACAAGTTCTTTATCCATTTTTCACTTTCTGTGATATTGAACTTGTACGGTAAACGAGGTTCTTGTAAACAGAGGCGTCCCAAACTTTGGGGTGGCTGTGTCTTTTTGATTTTAATTTCCCTAAGCTATAGGACCATAAGTGGAAGTGCCCTAGGCTCTGTTGCTTTGTTTTTTAGATGTTTCAGGAAACACCATACACTTCTCCGAGTGGCTGTTGGCAATTTACATCCCGCCCATCAGCATAACAAGGCTCCCAGTTCTCCATGGCCTGTCCTGCCTTTCTGGATTTTACACTTTTTTCAGATGGCCCTTTTGACGGGGGGAAGTGAGACTTCATTGTAGTGCAGATTTCCTTTGCAAGCTTGCTTGGGTGGCCAAAAAGGGCGTATGCGTTTTTTCCTGAATATATTCAGGAAAAAACGCATACGCCCTTTTTGGCCAAGTGCATCATTGTGGACGTTCTGCCTCTTTTCCTATGCTTTCAATGCAATTCCAGTCTACCTCCTGAAATCGGTTTCCTGCAATTCTGCCCCGCTTTCAAGTCCTCTTGGCAGCCTTACTTCAGTATATTTTTGGACGATAGCTGTCATTTATAACTCTGCAGGTTTGTGAATTACAGTGCCCCTGAGCTCCTTTCTTCAACTCGCTTTCTTGTGACCTGGCCGCAACACCGCAGGATGGCTTCAGGCCCTAATCTGGTTCCGGCACGGCACGATGAGCCTTTGGTTAATTCCTCTTCCTGGTGGGAAATGAGAGTTAAATTTGCCCGTCCAGACACCTCCAGCTAGTCTCTCATTGGTTCTCGCTATTCCTGTTCATCTTCCGCAGAAATTGCAAACTGGGCCAAACAGGAGGTTAAAGGGACTGACTCTCCAAGTCGGGAGAGTGTTAGTAAAGCATCTGGAATGTTGCACCCGAGTACCAGGGTACGAAAACTGAGACATATTTGAACACGTCTCCCGATCACATGGTTGATCATACTCTAGGTTCCACATGCATGTTTTATCTGAAGGAAGAATACCTTAAACATGGGTAGTTGAAACCCGTGGAATGGGTACCATGCAATATGACTTCAAAGGGTCTTCATTTGCTCACTGAACCTCTCCAATCCTATCACTGCTGCGTTTATGCCCCTGTACACATGCTTGATTCTCTTTCGGAGACATAGCAAACCATACGTTTTAAGATACTTACTAGTCAGGTACATTCTTAGGCGTTTAATATGGGGTGTTGAGTCCATTTCGTTGAGCAAGGAGTAGCTCTTGTCTATTCCATATTTGGCTTAAGGAACTTTATCTGTGCTCATTTCAATCTCTGGTTTTATGCAGCACCCCAACTCACCTTTCCCCTTAAGCAAGCATAAGTTGGTTTTCTCAATTTGAGACCCTGTTATGTTTTGTAATTCAGTTCCTCTGTAGCGAAGTTTACATTCCATGTATTAGTGATATTTATTGATGTTTCTTTTTCTGTGTGACTTATTTCAGTTAGAATCACCATACCCGAATCCACTCATTGTGCTGCTAAGGGCCTCGTGACATAGATTTCATTGCTGAGTGACATTGCATTGTACTTGAGTACCCAAACTTCTTTATCCATTTTTCACTTTCTGTGATATTGAACTTGTACTGTAAACGAGGTTCTTGTAAACAGAGCCGTCCCAAACTTTGGGGTGGCTGTGTCTTTTTGATTTTAATTTCCCTAAGCTATAGGACCATAAGTGGAAGTGCACTAGGCTCTGTTGATTTGTTTTTTAGATGTTTCAGGAAACACCATACACTTCTCCCGAGTGTCTGTTGGCAATATACATCCCGCCCATCAGCATAACAAGGCTCCCAGTTCTCCATGGCCTGTCCTGCCTTTCTGGGTTTTACACTTTTTTCAGATGGCCCTTTTGACCGGGGGGAAGTGAGACTTCATTGTAGTGCCGATTTCCTTTGCAGGTTTGCTTGGTTGGCCAAAAAGGGCGTATGCGTTTTTTCCTGAATATATTCAGGAAAAAACGCATACGCCCTTTTTGTCCAAGTGCATCATTGTCGAGGTTCTGACTCTCTTCATATGTTTTCAATGCAATTCCAGTCTACCTCCTGAAATTGGTTTCCTGCAATTCTGCCTTGCTTTCATTGCCTCTTCATAGCCTTACGTCAATATATTTTTTGAATATAGTTGGCCTTTATAACTCTGCAGGTTTTTGAATTGCAGTGGCCCTTAGCTCCATTTTTCAGCTCTTATTTTTGTGGTCTTGCCCCATAACCACAGGATTCCTTGAAGCCCTATTTTTCTTCTGGGGCACCTTGCTGTGCCTTTGGTTAATTCTTCTTACTGATGTGACATTAGAGTGACATGTGCCCATTGAAACCGCTACAGCTAGTTTCTCACTGGTTCCCCCTATTCCCATTCATCCTCTGCACTAACTGCAGACTGTGCGATACCAGAACTTAAAGGAATTGACTCCATGTGGGGATGTTGTTAGTAAAGCTGCTGGAATGTCGATCCGGAGCCCCAGGAGAGGAAAAATGAGGTGCGTTTTAGAAACCTTTCCCGATCATATGGTATACCAGTCGCTGGGTTTCCCAAGCATGGTTTAGCTGTAGGAAGATTCCCTTCAACCTGGAGTGTTGGGACCCTTGGACTGAGTAGCATGAAGTATTGCATTAAACTTTCGGCAGTTGCTCACCAAAGCTCACCAATCCTCTCAGCCCCAAGTGTCCAGCCTTATGTCTTATCCAGCTGTGGGTTTATATGTGGTCAATCCAGGTTACATCACAGCCCCTGAGCGAATTTTGTAAGAATTTTTCTCTTTCATTGTTTCAGCGTTTTCTTTTTAAAATTTATTTCTATAATGGGGTTTAGCTCATTTTCACTGCTGTGTTTGTGCCACTCTGCACACACTTGATTCCCTTATGGAGATATATCAATACATGGGTTTTAAGATTCTTATTACTCAGATATATTTCTCTGCGGTGTATAGGGTGTGTTGAGGCCAGTTCATTGAGCAAGGTGTAGATCTTGTCTAATACCTATTTGGTTTATTGAACGGTATCTGTGCTAATTTCAAACTCTGGTTTTATGCATCACCCCACCTCTCCTTTCCCCTTAAGCTGACATAAGTGTGTTTTCTAAATGTGAGACACTGTTCTGTTCTGTAATTCATTTCTTGTGCAGCCATATTTACCCTCCCTCTATAAGTGATATCTTATGATATGTTTCTTTTTCTGTTTGACTTATTTCAAGTAGTATTATCGGACCTAAATCCACTCTTTATCCTTCTACTAGCCTTATTACATTGATTTCATGGTGAAGAGATATTCCATTGTACATAAGTACCACATCTTCTTTATCCATTGTTCTCTTTCCTGGGATATTTAAGGTGTACTGAAGTTGAGGTTCTTGTAAACAGAGTAGCCCTAAACTGTGGTGTGCTTGTGTCTTGTTGATTTTTAGACTTCCCTAGATATACTCCCATGATTGGAAGTGTCCTATGCTCTGTAGCTCTGTTTTTTAGATGATTTAGGAACCACCATACACTTCTCCAGAGTGGCTCTCGGCAGTTCACACACTGCCCATCAGCGTATAAAGGCTCCCTGTTCTCCATGGCCTGTCCTGCATTTCTGGTTTTTACAATTTTTTAGGATGGCCCTTTTGACCGGTGGGAAGTGAGACTTCTTTGTTGTGCACATTTGCATTGCTTGCTTGCTTCGTTGCCCATAAAGTGCGTATGCGTTTTTTCCTGGATATAATCAGGAAAAAACGCATACGCCCTTTTGGGCCAACTGCATCATTGTCGAAATTCTGCCGCTTTTCATGTGCGTTAAAGACGAGTCCAATCTATCTCTTGAAATCTGTTTCTTGCAATTCTGTCTTGCATTCAGATCCTCTTCTTTGCCTTACCTCAACATATTTTTGGACATTAGTTTTCATTTATAACTCTGCAGGTTTGTGAATTGCAGTGACCCTGAGCTCCATTTTTTAAGTTGCTCTTTTGTGAGCTGGCCACAAACCCACAGGATTGCTTCAGGCCCTATTTTGGCTCCGGCGAGGCAGGCTGAGCCTTTCTTTAATTCTTATTCTTAATGGGAAATTAGAGTGATATGTGCCCGTCCAAACCCCTACAACTATTCTCTCATTGGTTCCCCCTCTTCCCGTTCATCCTCCTCACAATTTGCAAAATGTGTGAAACAAAAGTTTAAATGTGCTGATTCTCCAAGTGGGGAGATTCTAAGTAACGTGGCTGGAATGGTGAACAGGAGCACCAGGAGAGGATAAATGAGGTGCATTTTAGACACATCTCCCGATCACATGGTGTACAGTCCTCTGGGTTTTCCATGCATGTTTTAGCTGTAGGAAGATCCCTTGAACCTGCAGATTTGGGACCCATTGAATGGGTACCAGGTAGTATTACTTTAAAGGGTGTGCATTTCCTCACCCAACCTCACATTTCTCTTAGCGCAAACAGTTTCCAGCCTTATGTCTCATCCTGCTGTGGGTCTAGATGTGTTCAATCCATGTTGCATCACCGTCCCTGAGGAAAAGTTGTAAGAGGTTTTCTCTGTCTCTCTGTCGTTTATTTTTTTCAATTTATTACTATATTGGTTACAGCTGATTTTCAAAGCTCTGTTTCTTGCTGCTGTACATCCACTTGATTCACGTACAGAGAGTCATCAATAAATTCTTTTTCAGATTCTTACCAGTCGTATATATTCTTTTCCGGTGACTTGAGTGTGCTGAGTGCAGTTCTTTTAGCTACCGTGTAGGCCTTGTTGATTATCAGTTTGGTATTTGGAATGGTATCTTTGCTAATTTCAACCTCCTGGATGATGCCTCACCCCTCCCCACCTTTCCCGTTTAGCAGCCTTATGCGTGTTTTCTACATATTTGACTATGTTTTTGTTTTGTAATTTATTTCATGTGTAGCCATTTTGGATTCCACCTTTAAGTGATATCTTATGATATGTGTCTTTTTCTTTTTGAATTCTGTCACTTAGAATGATCATATGTAACTCCTCCGGAGTTGTTACAACTGGCCATATTTCATTGATTTCCAGGCTGAATAATATTCCACTCTACCTAAGTACCACATCTCTATCCATTTTTTCCCTCCAGAGACATTTAAGTTATATCCTAGTCGAGGATCTTTTAAACAGAGAGGGGGTAAACATTGGGGTGCCTGTGTCCTCTCGATTTTTGTTTTTCCCAAGATATACGCCCATGAGTGCAAGTGCCCTATGCTCTGTAGCTCATTTTTTAGATGTTTTAGTAAACACAATACACTTTTCCAGAATGGCCGTTGGCAATATACATTTCCACTATAAGTCTCACAGGGCTCCCTCTTCTCGTTGCCCTGTCCTGCATTTCTGTTGTTTACGCTTTATGAGGATGGCTCTTCTGACTGATGCGAAGTGATATCTTTTGTAGTATTGACTTCCAGTGCCCACCTGTTTGGTTGGCTAAAAATGTGTATGCCCTTTTCTTGAATATATACAGAAAAAAACGCATGCACCCTTTTTGGCCAACTGCAATGTTGGCAATGTTCAGCTCCTTTTCTTGTGCTTAATGGCGAGTCCTTTCTACCTCCTCAAATCCCTTTCCTGCCATTCTCCCTTGCTTACAAGTCCTTTTCTCTGACTTTCCTCAAGACATTTTTCAGTGATGGATATTTTCAACTCTGCAGTTTTGTGAATTTTACTGCCCCTGAGTTCCATTGTTCAACTTGTGTTTATGGGAACTGGCCACAAAGCAGCGGGATTTCCTCAAGCCCTATACTGTTTCCATGGGCAACCCTAGCCTTTGGTCAATTCGTCTTCCTGATTGGAAATTAGAGTGACATGTGCCTGTCTGAACACCTAGGACTTGTCTCTCATTGTTCCTCATCCTTCCGCTTCATCCTCTGGACAAATTCCAAACTGTACGCAACAGGATGTTGACAGTGCTGACATCTCCAAGTGGGGAGACTCTTAGTAAAGACGCTGGAGGGGTGAACCCGAGCACCAGGAGATGAGGAGATGAGATGCCTTTTCCAAACTCTTCCCGATCAGACGGTATACCATCCTCTGGGTGTGACAGACATGTTTTAGCAGTAGGAAGAGTCCCATTCATGTAAGGAGAACACCAGGGCTTTTTCAAAATCAGTGTCTCCCCGAAACCCAAACTGGGGAAGTTTTTAAGCTACGGCTACACATATGTTCATTAAGGGCCTTGGGAAGTAGGCAGAGTCCAAACTTTAGATGATTGAAGTCTTCAGGGTCAGAAGCACTCACCACCAGCTTCCCTTAGGCTACACTTTAACTATCATTGATAGATGATGTCAATAAAAATATCTATTCTTTTTCAGATTATTTCCCCTTATAGGTTATTGCAAAATGTTGAGTGTAGTTCCCTGTGCTATACAGTAGTTCCTTGTTGATGATCTATTTTATACATAGCAGTGTGTATGTGTTAATTCCAAACTGTTAATTTATCCCTCCTCCCACCTTTCCCCTTTGGTAATAATAAATTATAAGATTTTATACTTCTCAGAAATGGGGGAGCTGAAAGAGAGGTATCATTTTCAATGGAAAAGCATTTAAAACAAGATTGAAGGTTTAACCAAGATTATTAGATGTACATCCTTGGAAAGAAATCACTTCGTTTCTCTAATATTGACCTGACAAATAAGACAAACCTTTTCACTGAACTTGCTTATAAAAAGTGATGGAAATATCAAATGGAAGTGTTAGAAACATCTTATTTTACCCGAGCCTTATACACTGTTCTATGTTAACTACAGTTTGGCTCACACATCTGTTCATTGAAGTTACAATAGTCTCAATTTCTGTTACTGATCCTCCAGAGTGGACCCCAACAAGTGTCCCCCTGCCCAGTGTCATTGGGGCCAACAGATCGAGACTGAGTTTGGTTCACAAGCAAAGGAAACTTTATATTTTGATCAGAGAATGGAGAGGTGAGAGCATGCACTACCCCGTGGGCTGTGGGCTGGGCTGCTGTGTAGAGATCCTGTCAGAGTCAGTGGGAGGGAGGGAGGCGGCGGAGCTCTCGAGGGCCGGGTTGGCTGTAGCTCAGGCTCTATATCGTGGAGTCTGCACTGGGCCCCAGGAGCTGAGGTGTCGACCCAGCCATTCTGCACTAGGAAATCTGGTCTGAAGTGCCGGGTGTGGAACCTCTGCATGCGGGACCCTAGGAGCACGTGAAATTAGACAAAGCACAAAGGATAAAAAAGGTTAGACTTGACTTTATTGCCCAGATTCTATTTTTATCTCCCAGGGATTTTTAATGGGCTTTGCTGGGGACAAACCCCTCCTCTGCCTTTTGTCCCGTTCCTCATTCTTGGAGTGCTGAGGGTGCAGACCCTTCTTCTGTAACTGCTGAGTGCTGAGTTGGGAGCCCTCATACCCTGGGGCGAGGGTCAGAGCTTCTCCCCAGCAGCCTCCCGGTGACGTTGATTGTCCCCAGGACCCCTGCCTCCCTGCTCGTCCACCTGAGCACCAGCATTGGAAGTGTTATAGATTCTAATGACCTTTAAGGGTCCAGGAAAGAGATGTGCAGAGACGCTGTGGGGGCCGGTTTCACCCCGCCCCACATTTGTTCGGCCACCTTAGGCTGACCGTTTCTGCCAGCCTAGATGCTCTGACCAGTAGTCTGCGCTTTCTTCAATTAGGCCCCTGAATTAACGTACAAACAGCACCAGGTGTCAGAGCCCTGCCCGCTCAACTCCCAGACAGTCCAGGGTCAGTGGTGATAAGGACCATGATGGCTACTGAGTCAACAGCCTTTTGAAGTAAACAGGAGTACAGCCGGTCTTATTGGCCACCATCATCACGGTGTCTGTAGGCTTTTCTATGGTGACAGTGTGGTATACTGTTCCCCCGCCAAGACTATTAGCTCCCCTCTGGGTGCAGTAAGTCCTGCAAGCAGTAGTCTACTCTTTTGGGACACACTCTTGTTGTTTTATGAGAGAAACTCCAGGTCAAGTGATGTTCACACGAGTCGTCATGGTGCCCTGTTGCCCCCGGTTATCTCTCTGGATGTTGGAGTTGGAGGGCCTCCTCACTCGAGGTCAGTGTGCCCACGGAGCGAACCCTGCAACTTCAGGGCATGGTTGGTGGTTAGGATCACCACGTGGGGTCCTTTTCCCTTAGGAGGGAGGTGGCCTTTTGGGCTGCTGATTTCCAGGTTTTTAGATACCGCCAGTATCTTGGCCAGATGTGGCAGTGGGCCAAGCCCCTTAGTGACCGTAGTTTATCCTACCTGGATGGCATTCTTGCATTGTTCCATTTCAAGTGGTCCCAGTTTTTGCACTAATTCTCCAATGGCGATTCACCTTTCACCGGGAATGTAAAGGTCAAAGGGTTTAGCTAAATTAGGGAGTTCCAGGGCAAGGGTCTGAATTGACTGCTCTTTCCATTCTTGAAAGGCCACTTCTGGATTCTATTCAAAAGGATCATCATCTTTTCCTTTCAGTGTTTCATATAGAGGCCCAGCTAGTAGACTGTAGTTAGGGATCCAGAAGCAGCAAACCCTGGCCTCCCCAGGAACCCCTAAGCTGTCTTCTAGTTTTAGAAAGGGGTAAGGCTGAAAATGGTTTCTTCCCTTTCCTGGGATGGGCTTCTCTGACCTTCTGTGAGAATGAAGCCCAGGCAGGTCACCGCAGTCTGTGATATTTGAGCTTTTTCTTGGACAACTTCTATCCTTTATTTTCTTGGTAGTTCAGAGGCCTCCTTAGTAGGGCTGGCGATCAGAATGTCGTCTGCATATTGAAGGAGGGTTTCCTTTTCCAGAGGTAGAACTTTTAGGTCTTTAGCTAAGCTTTCCCCAAAGATGGTGTGGGAATTTTTGCACCCTTGGGTCCAGACGGCCCGGAAGTATTGTTTTAGTTGTATGTTGAGTCCTGCCACTCACAAGCCAAAATTTCTTGTGACTCTGGGACTAATGGAATACAAAAGAAGGCATCATTGAAGACTAATACAGAATACCATGTCCTGGTGGTTGGTAGAATGACCAGCAGGGTGTAGGAATTAGGAGCAACTGGAGGTATATCCTCGGTGGCTTCACTGACTGTCCTGACATCCTTTACCAGGTCCCCAGCAGCCCATGGGGCTCTCGTGGTCAGACCAATCCCAGAATATGGAGCTCACCTGGGCAGGTACCCCACCCCCACCCCAGCCCACGGGGCTCTCGTGGTCAGGCCCCTCCCAGGATACAGAGCTACCCTTGCAGGTACCGTGGCAGGGCTGGGCACACAGGAACCGTGCACATAGCCCTCATTGCAGAGCACCCCCAGCTCACCTGTCGCTCAGAGCTGACACAGAGCACCTCAGAGCAGGACTTGAACTAACAAACAGCAGCTGCGACAGGTCTGTGACCCTGGGCATCACTCCGTGAGGCCTCCCTCCACCTGGTCTTCCAGAGACTTCCACTGCACCCGGGGCACCAGGCCTCTGTCTCCAACCACCACCCACCCCTCCTCTCCCTGACTCCTGGGTTCCTCTCATTAGGAGAGGGTTTTCTTGAAGTTGTCTCCCACTCATGGGCCAGATAAAATGATTAGAAAACAAGCCAAAGCTGCAGCCCCTTGTCTATCCTGACTCTCAGGAGCCCACACCTGTTCCTTGGACCTGGCCGGTTCAGCAAGTTCCATTTTCTGCAACTGTGAGCCCCTGAGGGGTGATGATTGGCTGACCTGGGCAGCCTTACCGTGCCGGCCAGCCCTCCCCAGGTGTGCCTGGGTTGAGATCAATATAAATACCACTCCAGGCAGCAAGAGCCCCTGCAGCCGTGCCTGACGCCATTTTCTCTGCCCTGTCAGCAGTCTCGGGGCTGGGCTGGTGGGAGGGAGTGAGAGGCCACGGCTTTGTGGGTGGCCCAGTGTGAGTGGGGCTCTGCTGGACTTTCTGCAGCAGTTGCCAGGCTGCCACCTGCTAAAGAAGAGGATGTGTCACCCATACCTGCTGCTGGAATTTCTCCCTGGGCAGAGGTGAGGAAGGAAAAAAGCAGTGGGGGCAGGGACAGGACGGGTATCTCAGGCAGGGAAATGGAAATCTTCCAGAAGAGCACCCAGGGCCAGGACCATCCTGACTGGCCTGCAGGCACCAAGTCGGCTGGCATGCTGTCACTCGTGTGGCTCTATGGCCCTTCCTCTAGGCTTTCAAGTCCTTGTATATATTCAGGTGTTTTACCTGGGACGGGTGGGAATAGTTCAGCAGCAACTGGCCTGGGGCTCAGCTCACGTTTACTCACAGATGCCTCGGCACGGTGCCCCAGCTTTGCAATGAGGACGCTTGTTGCGTGGGGGCTGCTGGCTGAATGGGAGACGATTCCCCACCACTGACCAACTTCAGAATTGTTTACAACTGGAGCAAGTGCCCTGATACGGTTTTCCTCTGTGTAACTGGTGGGTTCTGTGTTTTTTTCTCTTTTTCGTTTTTGGTTCAAGGTAGATTTTATTCCTCTTTTTTGTATTTACAGATATAAGCATGGAAATAATTTATTCATATAAATACATGTATGTGCAGAGAATAATTGTTTTTTCTGTTTTATTTTTTAAATTTTATTTCTTTTTAATTTTGAATTTTATTTTATATTTTTATACAGCAGGTTCTTATTGGTTATCTATTTTATACATATAAATGTATACATGCCAATCCCAGTCTCTCAACTCCTCCCACCACCACCCCCCCAACAGCTTTCCCCCCTTGTTGTCCATACGTTTGTTGTCTACATCTGTTGCTCTATTTATGCCTTGCAAAATGGTTAATCTGTACAGTTTTTCTAGGTTCCACATATATGCATGAATATACAAGATTTGTTTTTCTCTTTCTGACTTACTTCACTCTGTATGACAGTCTCTAGATCCATCGACGTCTCTACAAATGACCCAATTTCATTCCTTTTCATGGCTTAGTAATATTCCATTTTATATATGTACCACAGCTTTATGCATTCGTCTGTCTGTGGGCATTTAGGTTGCTTCCATTACCTCGATATTGTAAATAGTGATGCAATGAACATTGCGGTGAATGACTCTTTTTGATTTATGGTTTTGTCTGGGTATATGTCCAGTACTGGGATTGCTGTATCATATGGTAATTCTATTGTTAGTTTCTTAAGAAATTCCATATTGTTCTCCATAATGACTGTATCAATTTATATTCCCAACAATAGTGGAAGAGGGTTCCTTTTCTCCACACCCTTTCCAGCATTTTTTGTTTGTAGATTTTCTATGATGCCTATTCTACCAGGTGTGAGGTGATACCTCATTGTTGAATCCATTTCGTTGAACAAGGGGTAGGTCTTGTCTATTACATATTTGGCTTATGGAACGGTATCTGTGCTAATTTCAAACTCTGCTTTTATGCAGGACCCCAACTCACCTTCCCCCTTAAGCAAGCATAAGTTGGTTTTCTAAATTTGAGACCCTGTTCTGTTTTGTAATTCAGTTCATGTGTAGCCAAGTTCACATTCCGTGTATTAGTGATACCTTATGATGTTTCTTTTTCTGTGTGACTTCTTTCACTTAGAATCATCGTGCCTCAATCCACTCATTATGCTGGTACGGGCCTGGTGACATAGATTTCATTGCTGATGGTATTCTGTTGTACATAAGTACCGCAACTTCTTTATCCATTATTTGCTCTCTGGGATATTTAACTTGTGCCGCAGAAGAGATTCCTGTAAAAAGAGCCATCCCAAATTTTGGGGTGGCTGTGTCTTTTTTATTTTAATTTCCCTAAACTATAGGACCATAAGTGGAAGTGCCCTAGGCTCTGTTGCTTTGTTTTTTAGATGTTTCAGGAAACACCATACACTTCTACAGAGCGGCTGTTGGTAATTTACATCCCGCCCATCAGCATAACAAGGCTCCCAGTTCTCCATGGCCTGTTCTGCCTTTCTGGATTTTACACTTTTTTCAGATGGCCCTTTAGACCGGGGGGAAGTGAGACTTCATTGTAGTGCAGATTTCCTTTGCAAGTTTGCTTGGTTGGCCAAAAAGGGCGTATGAGTTTTTTCCTGAATATATTCAGGAAAAAACACATACGCCCTTTTTGGCCAAGTGCATCATTGTCGACGTTCTTCCTCTTTTCCTGTGTTTTAAATGCAATCCAATTCCGATTCCTCCTGAAATCGGTTTCCTGCAATTCTGCCCCGCATTCAAGTCCTCTTGGCAGCCCTACTTCAGTATATTTTCGGACAATAGCTGTCATTTATAAATCTGCAGGTTTGTGAATTACAGTGCCCCTGAGCTCCTTTCTTCAACTCGCTTTCTTTTGAGCTGGCCACAACACCGCAGGATTGATTCAGGCCCTAATCTGGTTCCGGCACGGCATGCTGAGCCTTTGGTTTATTCCTCTTCTCTGTGGGAAATGAGAGTTAAATTTGCCCGTCCAGACACCTCCAGCTAGTCTCTCATTGGTTCTCCCTATTCCTGTTCATCTTCCGCAGAAATTGCAAACTGGGCCAAACAGGAGGTTAAACGGACTGACTCTCCAAGTCGGGAGAGTGTTAGTAAAGCGTCTGGAATGTTGCACCCGAGTACCAGGGAACGAAAAGTGAGACACATTTGAACACGTTTCTCGATCACACGGTGGATCATACTCTGGGTTCCACATGCATGTTTTAGCTGAAGGAAGAATCCCTTAAACCTGGAGAGTTGAGACCCATGGAATGGGTACCATGCAATATGACTTCAAAGGGTCTGCATTTGCTCACCGAACCTCACCAATCTTATAAGCCCCAAGTGTCCAGCCTTATGTGTCACCCAGCTCTGGGTGTACATATGGTAAATGCAGGTTGCATCAGAAGCCTTCAATGAATTACTTAAGTATTGCTCTCTATTTCACTGTCATTGTGTTTTGTTTAAGAAATTTATTTTTAATATGGGATTTAGCTGATTTTCACTGCTTTAATGCCGCTGTACACACTCTTGATTCTCTTACAGAGATATATAAATCAATTGCTTTTATGATTCTTACTAGGCAGGTATATTCCTAGGCGTTGAATATGGGGTGTTGAGTCCATTTCGTTGAGCAAGGAGTAGCTCTTGTCTATTCCATATTTGCCTTATAGAACGTTATCTGTGCTCATTTCAATCTCTGGTTTTATGCAGCACCCCAACTCACCATTCCCCTTAAGCAAGCATAAGTTGGTTTTCTAAATTTGAGACCCTGTTCTGTTCTGTAATTCAGTTCCTGTGTAGCCAAGTTTACATTCCGTGTATTACTGATATCTTATGATGTTTCTTTTTCTGTGTGACTTATTTCAGTTAGAATCATCATACCTGAATCCACTCATTGTGCTGCTAAGGGCCTGATGACATAGATTTCATTGCTGAGTGATATTGCTTTGTAAGTAAATACCACAACTTCTTTATCCATTTTTCACTTTCTGTGATGTTGAACTTGTACTGTAAACGAGGTTCTTGTAAACAGAGGCGTCCCAAACTTTGGGGTGGCTGTGTCTTTTTGATTTTAATTTCCCTAAGCTATAGGACCATAAGTGGAAGTGCCCTAGGCTCTGTTACTTTGGTTTTTAGATGTTTCAGGAAACACCATACACTTCTCCCGAGTGTCTGTTGGCAATTTACATCCCGCCCATCAGCATAACAAGGCTCCCAGTTCTCCATGGCCTGTCCTGCCTTTCTGGATTTTACACTTTTTTCAGATGGCCCTTTTGACCGGGGGGAAGTGAGACTTCATTGTAGTGCAGATTTCCTTTGCAAGCTTGCTTGGTTGGCCAAAAAGGGCGTATGCGTTTTTTCCTGAATATATTCAGGAAAAAACGCATACGCCCTTTTTGGCCAAGTGCATCATTGTGGACGTTCTGCCTCTTTTCCTATGCTTTCAATGCAATTCCAGTCTACCTTCTGAAATCGGTTTCCTGCAATTCTGCCCCGCTTTCAAGTCCTCTTGGCAGCCTTACTTCAGTATATTTTTGGAAGGTAGTTGTCATTTATAACTCTGCAGGTTTGTGAATTACAGTGGCCCTGAGGTCCTTTCTTCAACTCGCTTTCTTTTGAGCTGGCCGCAACACCGCAGGATGGCTTCAGGCCCTAATCTGGTTCCGGCACGGCACGCTGAGCCTTTGGTTATTTCCTCTTCCTGGTGGGAAATGAGAGTTAAATTTGCCCATCCAGACACCTTCAGCTAGCCTCTCATTGGTTCTCCCTATTCCTGTTCATCTTCCGCAGAAATTGCAAACTGCACCAAACAAGAGGTTAAGGGGACTGACTCTCCAAGTCGGGAGAGTGTTAGTAAAGCATCTGGAATGTTGCACCCGAGTACCAGGGGAGGAAAACTGAGACATATTTGAACACGTCTCCCGTTCACACGGTTGATCATACTCTGGGTTCCACATGCATGTTTTAGCTGAAGGAAGAATACCTTAAACCTGGAGAGTTGAGACCCGTGGAATGGGTACCATGCAATATGACTTCAAAGGGTCTTCATTTGCTCACCGAACCTCTCCAATCCTACCACTGCTGCGTTTATGCCCCTGTACATACGCTTGATTCTCTTTTGGAGACATAGGAATCCATAGGTTTTCAGATACTTACTAGTCAGGTACATTCTTAGGCGTTTAATATGGGGTGTTGAGTCCATTTCGTTGAGCAAGGAGTAGCTCTTGTCTATTCCATATTTGGCTTAAGGAACTTTATCTGTGCTCATTTCAATCTCTGGTTTTATGCAGCACCCCAACTCACCTTTCCCCTTAAGCAAGCATAAGTTGGTTTTCTAAATTTGAGACCCTGTTCTGTTTTGGAATTCAGTTCCTGTGTAGCCAAGTTTACATTCCGTGTATTAGTGATATCTTATGATGTTTCTTTTTCTGTGTGACTTATTTCAGTTAGAATCATCGTACCTGAATCCACTCATTATGCTGCTACGGGCCTGATGACATAGATTTCATTGCTGAGTGATACTGCATTGTACGTAAGTACCACAAGTTCTTTATCCATTTTTCACTTTCTATGATATTGAACTTGTACGGTAAACGAGGTTCTTGTAAACAGAGGCGTCCCAAACTTTGGGGTGGCTGTGTCTTTTTGATTTTAATTTCCCTAAGCTATAGGACCATAAGTGGAAGTGCCCTAGGCTCTGTTGCTTTGTTTTTTAGATGTTTCAGGAAGCACCATACACTTCTCCCGAGTGTCTGTTGGCAATTTACATCCCGCCCATCAGCATAACAAGGCTCCCAGTTCTCCATGGCCTGTCCTGCCTTTCTGGATTTTACACTTTTTTCAGATGGCCCCTTTGACCGGGGGGAAGTGAGACTTCATTGTAGTGCAGATTTCCTTTGCAAGCTTGCTTGGTTGGCCAAAAAGGGCGTATACGTTTTTTCCTGAATATATTCAGGAAAAAACGCATACGCCCTTTTTGGCCAAGTGCATCATTGTGGACGTTCTGCCTCTTTTCCTATGCTTTCAATGCAATTCCAGTCTACCTCCTGAAATCGGTTTCCTGCAATTCTGCCCCGCTTTCAAGTCCTCTTGGCAGCCTTACTTCAGTCTATTTTTGGACGATAGCTGTCATTTATAACTCTGCAGGTTTGTGAATTACAGTGCCCCTGAGCTCCTTTCTTCAACTCACTTTCTTTTGAGCTGGCCGCAACACCGCAGGATGGCTTCAGGCCCTAATCTGGTTCCGGCACGGCACGCTGAGCCTTTGGTTATTTCCTCTTCCAGATGGGAAATGAGAGTTAAATTTGCCCGTCCAGACACCTCCAGCTTGTCTCTCATTGGTTCTCCCTATTCCTGTTCATCTTCCGCAGAAATTGCAAACTGGGCCAAACAGGAGGTTAAAGGCGCTGACTCTCCAAGTGGGGAGAGTGTTAGTAAAGCGTCTGGAATGTTGCACCCGAGTACCAGGGGAGGAAAACTGAGACATATTTGAACACGTCTCCCGTTCACATGGTTGTTCATACTCTGGGTTCCACATGCATGTTTTAGCTGAAGGAAGAATACCTTAAACCTGGAGAGTTGAGACCCGTGGAATGGGTACCATGCAATATGACTTCAAAGGGTCTTCATTTGCTCACCGAACCTCTCCAATCCTATCACTGCTGCATTTATGCCCCTGTACACATGCTTGATTCTCTTTTGGAGACATAGCAATCCATAGGTTTTAAGATACTTACTAGTCAGGTACATTCTTAGGCGTTTAATATGGGGTGTTGAGTCCATTTCGTTGAGCAAGGAGTAGCTCTTGTCTATTCCATATTTGGCTTAAGGAACTTTATCTGTGCTCATTTCAATCTCTGGTTTTATGCAGCACCCCAACTCACCTTTCCCCTTAAGCAAGCATAAGTTGGTTTTCTAAATTTGAGACCCTGTTCTGTTTTGGAATTCAGTTCCTGTGTAGCCAAGTTTACATTCCGTGTATTAGTGATATCTTATGATGTTTCTTTTTCTGTGTGACTTATTTCAGTTAGAATCATCGTACCTGAATCCACTCATTATGCTGCTACGGGCCTGATGACATAGATTTCATTGCTGAGTGATACTGCATTGTACGTAAGTACCACAAGTTCTTTATCCATTTTTCACTTTCTGTGATATTGAACTTGTACGGTAAACGAGGTTCTTGTAAACAGAGGCGTCCCAAACTTTGGGGTGGCTGTGTCTTTTTGATTTTAATTTCCCTAAGCTATAGGACCATAAGTGGAAGTGCCCTAGGCTCTGTTGCTTTGTTTTTTAGATGTTTCAGGAAACACCATACACTTCTCCCGAGTGTCTGTTGGCAATTTACATCCCGCCCATCAGCATAACAAGGCTCCCAGTTCTCCATGGCCTGTCCTGCCTTTCTGGATTTTACACTTTTTTCAGATGGCCCTTTTGACCGGGGGGAAGTGAGACTTCATTGTAGTGCAGATTTCCTTTGCAAGCTTGCTTGGTTGGCCAAAAAGGGCGTATGCGTTTTTTCCTGAATATATTCAGGAAAAAACGCATACGCCCTTTTTGGCCAAGTGCATCATTGTGGACGTTCTGCCTCTTTTCCTATGCTTTCAATGCAATTCCAGTCTAACTCCGGAAATCGGTTTCCTGCAATTCTGCCCCGCTTTCAAGTCCTCTTGGCAGCCTTACTTCAGTCTATTTTTGGACGATAGCTGTCATTTATATCTCTGCAGGTTTGTGAATTACAGTGCCCCTGAGCTCCTTTCTTCAACTCGCTTTCTTGTGACCTGGCCGCAACACCGCAGGATGGCTTCAGGCCCTAATCTGGTTCCGGCACGGCACGCTGAGCCTTTGGTTATTTCCTCTTCCTGGTGGGAAATGAGAGTTAAATTTGCCCGTCCAGCCACCTCCAGCTAGTCTCTCATTGGTTCTCGCTATTCCTTTTCATCTTCCACAGAAATTGCAAACTGGGCCAAACAGGAGGTTAAAGGGACTGATTCTCCAAGTCGGGAGAGTGTTAGTAAAGCGTCTGGAATGTTGCACCCGAGTACCAGGGGAGGAAAACTGAGACATATTTGAACACGTCTCCCGTTCACATGGTTGATCATACTCTGGGTTCCACATGCATGTTTTAGCTGAAGGAAAAATACCTTAAACCTGGAGAGTTGAGACCCGTGGAATGGGTACCATGCAATATGACTTCAAAGGGTCTTCATTTGCTCACCGAACCTCTCCAATCCTATCACTGCTGCATTTATTCCCCTGTACACATGCTTGATTCTCTTTTGGAGACATAGCAATCCATAGGTTTTAAGATACTTACTAGTCAGGTACATTCTTAGGCGTTTAATATGGGGTGTTGAGTCCATTTCGTTGAGCAAGGAGTAGCTCTTGTCTATTCCATATTTGGCTTAAGGAACTTTATCTGTGCTCATTTCAATCTCTGGTTTTATGCAGCACCCCAACTCACCTTTCCCCTTAAGCAAGCATAAGTTGGTTTTCTAAATTTGAGACCCTGTTCTGTTTTGGAATTCAGTTCCTGTGTAGCCAAGTTTACATTCCGTGTATTAGTGATATCTTATGATGTTTCTTTTTCTGTGTGACTTATTTCAGTTAGAATCATCGTACCTGAATCCACTCATTATGCTGCTACGGGCCTGATGACATAGATTTCATTGCTGAGTGATACTGCATTGTACGTAAGTACCACAAGTTCTTTATCCATTTTTCACTTTCTGTGATATTGAACTTCTACTGTAAACGAGGTTCTTGTAAACAGAGGCGTCCCAAACTTTGGGGTGGCTGTGTCTTTTTTATTTTAATTTCCCTAAGCTATAGGACCATAAGTGGAAGTGCCCTAGGCTCTGTTGCTTTGTTTTTTAGATGTTTCAGGAAACACCATACACTTCTCCCGAGTGTCTGTTGGCAATTTACATCCCGCCCATCAGCATAACAAGGCTCCCAGTTCTCCATGGCCTGTGCTGCCTTTCAGGATTTTACACTTTTTTCAGATGGCCCTTTTGACCGGGGGGAAGTGAGACTTCATTGTAGTGCAGATTTCCTTTTCAAGCTTGCTTGGTTGGCCAAAAAGGGCGTATGCGTTTTTTCCTGAATATATTCAGGAAAAAACGCATACGCCCTTTTTGGCCAAGTGCATCATTGTGGACGTTCTGCCTCTTTTCCTATGCTTTCAATGCAATTCCAGTCTACCTCCTGAAATCGGTTTCCTGCAATTCTGCCCCGCTTTCAAGTCCTCTTGGCAGCCTTACTTCAGTATATTTTTGGACGATAGCTGTCATTTATAACTCTGCAGGTTTGTGAATTACAGTGCCCCTGAGCTCCTTTCTTCAACTCACTTTCTTTTGAGCTGGCCGCAACACCGCAGGATGGCTTCAGGCCCTAATCTGGTTCCGGCACGGCATGCTGAGCCTTTGGTTATTTCCTCTTCCTGGTGGGAAATGAGAGTTAAATTTGCCCGTCCAGACACCTCCAGCTAGTCTCTCATTGGTTCTCCCTATTCCTGTTCATCTTCCGCAGAAATTGCAAACTGGGCCAAACAGGAGGTTAAAGGCGCTGACTCTCCAAGTCGGGAGAGTGTTAGTAAAGCGTCTGGAATGTTGCACCCGAGTACCAGGGGAGGAAAACTGAGACATATTTGAACACGTCTCCCGATCACATGGTTGATCATACTCTGGGTTCCACATGCATGTTTTAGCTGAAGGAAGAATACCTTAAACCTGGAGAGTTGAGACCCGTGGAATGGGTACCATGCAATATGACTTCAAAGGGTCTTCATTTGCTCACCGAACCTCTCCAATCCTATCACAGCTGCATTTATGTCCCTGTACACATGCTTGATTCTCTTTCAGAGACATAGCAATCCATAGGTTTTACGATACTTACTAGTCACGTACATTCTTAGGCGTTTAATATGGGGTGTTGAGTCCATTTCGTTGAGCAAGGAGTAGCTCTTGTCTATTCCATATTTGGCTTAAGGAACTTTATCTGTGCTCATTTCAATCTCTGGTTTCATGCAGCACCCCAACTCACCTTTCCTCTTAAGCAAGCATAAGTTGGTTTTCTAAATTTGAGACCCTGTTCTGTTCTGTAATTCAGTTCCTGTGTAGCCAAGTTTACATTATGTGTATTAGTGATATCTTATGATGTTTCTTTTTCTGTGTGACTTATTTCAGTTAGAATCATCGTACCTGAATCCACTCATTATGCTGCTAAGGGCCTGATGACATAGATTTCATTGCTAAGTGATACTGCATTTTACGTAAGTACCACAAGTTCTTTATCCATTTTTCACTTTCTGCGATGTTGAACTTTTACGGTAAACGAGGTTCTTGTAAACAGAGGCGTCCCAAACTTTGGGGTGGCTGTGTCTTTTTTATTTTAATTTCCCTAAGCTATAGGACCATAAGTGGAAGTGCCCTAGGCTCTGTTGCTTTGTTTTTTAGATGTTTCAGGAAACACCATACACTTCTCCCTATTGTCTGTTGGCAATTTACATCCCGCCCATCAGCATAACAAGGCTCCCAGTTCTCCATGGCCTGTGCTGCCTTTCTGGATTTTACACTTTTTTCAGATGGCCCTTTTGACCGGGGGGAAGTGAGACTTCATTGTAGTGCAGATTTCCTTTGCAAGCTTGCTTGGTTGGCCAAAAAGGGCGTATGCGTTTTTTCCTGAATATATTCAGGAAAAAACGCATACGCCCTTTTTGGCCAAGTGCATCATTGTGGACGTTCTGCCTCTTTTCCTATGCTTTCAATGCAATTCCAGTCTACCTCCTGAAATCGGTTTCCTGCAATTCTGCACCGCTTTCAAGTCCTCTTGGCAGCCTTACTTCAGTATATTTTTGGACGATAGCTGTCATTTATAACTCTGCAGGTTTGTGAATTACAGTGCCCCTGAGTTCCTTTCTTCAACTCACTTTCTTTTGAGCTGGCCGCAACACCGCAGGATGGCTTCAGGCCCTAATCTGGTTCCGGCACGGCACGCTGAGCCTTTGGTTATTTCCTCTTCCTGGTGGGAAATGAGAGTTAAATTTGCCCGTCCAGACACCTCCAGCTAGTCTCTCATTGGTTCTCCCTATTCCTGTTCATCTTCCGCAGAAATTGCAAACTGGGCCAAACAGGAGGTTAAAGGCGCTGACTCTCCAAGTCGGGAGAGTGTTAGTAAAGCGTCTGGAATGTTGCACCCGAGTACCAGGGGAGGAAAACTGAGACATATTTGAACACGTCTCCCGATCACATGGTTGATCATACTCTGGGTTCCACATGCATGTTTTAGCTGAAGGAAGAATACCTTAAACCTGGAGAGTTGAGACCCGTGGAATGGGTACCATGCAATATGACTTCAAAGGGTCTTCATTTGCTCACCGAACCTCTCCAATCCTATCACAGCTGCATTTATGTCCCTGTACACATGCTTGATTCTCTTTCAGAGACATAGCAATCCATAGGTTTTACGATACTTACTAGTCACGTACATTCTTAGGCGTTTAATATGGGGTGTTGAGTCCATTTCGTTGAGCAAGGAGTAGCTCTTGTCTATTCCATATTTGGCTTAAGGAACTTTATCTGTGCTCATTTCAATCTCTGGTTTCATGTAGCACCCCAACTCACCTTTCCTCTTAAGCAAGCATAAGTTGGTTTTCTAAATTTGAGACCCTGTTCTGTTCTGTAATTCAGTTCCTGTGTAGCCAAGTTTACATTATGTGTATTAGTGATATCTTATGATGTTTCTTTTTCTGTGTGACTTATTTCAGTTAGAATCATCGTACCTGAATCCACTCATTATGCTGCTAAGGGCCTGATGACATAGATTTCATTGCTAAGTGATACTGCATTGTACGTAAGTACCACAAGTTCTTTATCCATTTTTCACTTTCTGCGATGTTGAACTTGTACTGTAAATGAGGTTCTTGTAAACAGAGGCGTCCCAAACTTTGGGGTGGCTGTGTCTTTTTTATTTTAATTTCCCTAAGCTATAGGACCATAAGTGGAAGTGCCCTAGGCTCTGTTGCTTTGTTTTTTAGATGTTTCAGGAAACACCATACACTTCTCCCTATTGTCTGTTGGCAATTTACATCCCGCCCATCAGCATAACAAGGCTCCCAGTTCTCCATGGCCTGTGCTGCCTTTCTGGATTTTACACTTTTTTCAGATGGCCCTTTTGACCGGGGGGAAGTGAGACTTCATTGTAGTGCAGATTTCCTTTGCAAGCTTGCTTGGTTGGCCAAAAAGGGCGTATGCGTTTTTTCCTGAATATATTCAGGAAAAAACGCATACACCCTTTTTGGCCAAGTGCATCATTGTGGACGTTCTGCCTCTTTTCCTATGCTTTCAATGCAATTCCAGTCTACCTCCTGAAATCGGTTTCTTGCAATTCTGCCCCGCTTTCAAGTCCTCTTGGCAGCCTTACTTCAGTATATTTTTGGACGATAGCTGTCATTTATAACTCTGCAGGTTTGTGAATTACAGTGCCCCTGAGCTCCTTTCTTCAACTCACTTTCTTTTGAGCTGGCCGCAACACCGCAGGATGGCTTCAGGCCCTAATCTGGTTCCGGCACGGCACGCTGAGCCTTTGGTTATTTCCTCTTCCTGGTGGGAAATGAGAGTTAAATTTGCCCGTCCAGACACCTCCAGCTAGTCTCTCATTGGTTCTCCCTATTCCTGTTCATCTTCCGCAGAAATTGCAAACTGGGCCAAACAGGAGGTTAAAGGCGCTGACTCTCCAAGTGGGGAGAGTGTTAGTAAAGCGTCTGGAATGTTGCACCCGAGTACCAGGGGAGGAAAACTGAGACATATTTGAACACATCTCCCGTTCACACGGTTGATCATACTCTGGGTTCCACATGCATGTTTTAGCTGAAGGAAGAATACCTTAAACCTGGAGAGTTGAGACCCGTGGAATGGGTACCATGCAATATGACTTCAAAGGGTCTTCATTTGCTCACCGAACCTCTCCAATCCTATCACTGCTTCGTTTATGCCCCTGTACACATGCTTGATTCTCTTTTGGAGACATAGCAATCCATAGGTTTTAAGATACTTACTAGTCAGGTACATTCTTAGACGTTTAATATGGGGTGTTGAGTCCATTTCGTTGAGCAAGGAGTAGCTCTTGTCTATTCCATATTTGGCTTAAGGAACTTTATCTGTGCTCATTTCAATCTCTGGTTTTATGCAGCACCCCAACTCACCTTTCCCCTTAAGCAAGCATAAGTTGGTTTTCTAAATTTGAGACCCTGTTCTGTTTTGGAATTCAGTTCCTGTGTAGCCAAGTTTACATTCCGTGTATTAGTGATATCTTATGATGTTTCTTTTTCTGTGTGACTTATTTCAGTTAGAATCATCGTACCTGAATCCACTCATTATGCTGCTAAGGGCCTGATGACATAGATTTCATTGCTAAGTGATACTGCATTGTACGTAAGTACCACAAGTTCTTTATCCATTTTTCACTTTCTGCGATGTTGAACTTGTACGGTAAACGAGGTTCTTGTAAACAGAGGCGTCCCAAACTTTGGGGTGGCTGTGTCTTTTTTATTTTAATTTCCCTAAGCTATAGGACCATAAGTGGAAGTGCCCTAGGCTCTGTTGCTTTGTTTTTTAGATGTTTCAGGAAACACCATACACTTCTCCCTATTGTCTGTTGGCAATTTACATCCCGCCCATCAGCATAACAAGGCTCCCAGTTCTCCATGGCCTGTGCTGCCTTTCTGGATTTTACACTTTTTTCAGATGGCCCTTTTGACCGGGGGGAAGTGAGACTTCATTGTAGTGCAGATTTCCTTTGCAAGCTTGCTTGGTTGGCCAAAAAGGGCGTATGCGTTTTTTCCTGAATATATTCAGGAAAAAACGCATACGCCCTTTTTGGCCAAGTGCATCATTGTGGACGTTCTGCCTCTTTTCCTATGCTTTCAATGCAATTCCAGTCTACCTCCTGAAATCGGTTTCCTGCAATTCTGCCCCGCTTTCAAGTCCTCTTGGCAGCCTTACTTCAGTATATTTTTGGACGATAGCTGTCATTTATAACTCTGCAGGTTTGTGAATTACAGTGCCCCTGACCTCCTTTCTTCAACTCGCTTTCTTGTGAGCTGGCCGCAACACCGCAGGATGGCTTCAGGCCCTAATCTGGTTCCGGCACGGCACGCTGAGCCTTTGGTTATTTCCTCTTCCTGGTGGGAAATGAGAGTTAAATTTGCCCGTCCAGACACCTCCAGCTAGTCTCTCATTGGTTCTCCCTATTCCTGTTCATCTTCCGCAGAAATTGCAAACTGGGCCAAACAGGAGGTTAAAGGCGCTGACTCTCCAAGTGGGGAGAGTGTTAGTAAAGCGTCTGGAATGTTGCACCCGAGTACCAGGGGAGGAAAACTGAGACATATTTGAACACGTCTCCCGTTCACATGGTTGATCATACTCTGGGTTCCACATGCATGTTTTAGCTGAAGGAAAAATACCTTAAACCTGGAGAGTTGAGACCCGTGGAATGGGTACCATGCAATATGACTTCAAAGGGTCTTCATTTGCTCACCGAACCTCTCCAATCCTATCACTGCTGCATTTATTCCCCTGTACACATGCTTGATTCTCTTTTGGAGACCTAGCAATCCATAGGTTTTAAGATACTTACTAGTCAGGTACATTCTTAGGCGTTTAATATGGGGTGTTGAGTCCATTTCGTTGAGCAAGGAGTAGCTCTTGTCTATTCCATATTTGGCTTAAGGAACTTCATCTGTGCTCATTTCAATCTCTGGTTTTATGCAGCACCCCAACTCACCTTTACCCTTAAGCAAGCATAAGTTGGTTTTCTAAATTTGAGACCCTGTTCTGTTCTGTAATTCAGTTCCTGTGTAGCCAAGTTTACATTCCGTGTATTACTGATATCTTATGATGTTTCTTTTTCTGTGTGAATTATTTCAGTTAGAATCATCGTACCTGAATCCACTCATTGTGCTGCTAAGGGCCTGATGACATAGATTTCATTGCTGAGTGATATTGCTTTGTAAGTAAATACCACAGCTTCTTTATCCATTTTTCACTTTCTGCGATGTTGAACTTGTACTGTAAACGAGGTTCTTGTAAACAGAGGCGTCCCAAATTTTGGGGTGGCTGTGTCTTTTTGATTTTAATTTCCCTAAGCTATAGGACCATAAGTGGAAGTGCCCTAGGCTCTGTTGCTTTGTTTTTTAGATGTTTCAGGAAACACCATACACTTCTCCCTATTGTCTGTTGGCAATTTACATCCCGCCCATCAGCATAACAAGGCTCCCAGTTCTCCATGGCCTGTGCTGCCTTTCTGGATTTTACACTTTTTTCAGATGGCCCTTTTGACCGGGGGGAAGTGAGACTTCATTGTAGTGCAGATTTCCTTTGCAAGCTTGCTTGGTTGGCCAAAAAGGGCGTATGCGTTTTTTCCTGAATATATTCAGGAAAAAACGCATACGCCCTTTTTGGCCAAGTGCATCATTGTGGACGTTCTGCCTCTTTTCCTATGCTTTCAATGCAATTCCAGTCTACCTCCTGAAATCGGTTTCTTGCAATTCTGCCCCGCTTTCAAGTCCTCTTGGCAGCCTTACTTCAGTATATTTTTGGACGATAGCTGTCATTTATAACTCTGCAGGTTTGTGAATTACAGTGCCCCTGAGCTCCTTTCTTCAACTCACTTTCTTTTGAGCTGGCCGCAACACCGCAGGATGGCTTCAGGCCCTAATCTGGTTCCGGCACGGCACGCTGAGCCTTTGGTTATTTCCTCTTCCAGATAGGAAATGAGAGTTAAATTTGCCCGTCCAGACACCTCCAGCTAGTCTCTCATTGGTTCTCCCTATTCCTGTTCATCTTCCGCAGAAATTGCAAACTGGGCCAAACAGGAGGTTAAAGGCGCTGACTCTCCAAGTGGGGAGAGTGTTAGTAAAGCGTCTGGAATGTTGCACCCGAGTACCAGGGGAGGAAAACTGAGACATATTTGAACACATCTCCCGTTCACACGGTTGATCATACTCTGGGTTCCACATGCATGTTTTAGCTGAAGGAAGAATACCTTAAACCTGGAGAGTTGAGACCCGTGGAATGGGTACCATGCAATATGACTTCAAAGGGTCTTCATTTGCTCACCGAACCTCTCCAATCCTATCACTGCTGTGTTTATGCCCCTGTACACATGCTTGATTCTCTTTTGGAGACATAGCAATCCATAGGTTTTAAGATACTTACTAGTCAGGTACATTCTTAGACGTTTAATATGGGGTGTTGACTCCATTTCGTTGAGCAAGGAGTAGCTCTTGTCTATTCCATATTTGGCTTAAGGAACTTTATCTGTGCTCATTTCAATCTCTGGTTTTATGCAGCACCCCAACTCACCTTTCCCCTTAAGCAAGCATAAGTTGTTTTTCTAAATTTGAGACCCTGTTCTATTTTGGAATTCAGTTCCTGTGTAGCCAAGTTTACATTCCGTGTATTAGTGATATCTTATGATGTTTCTTTTTCTGTGTGACTTATTTCAGTTAGAATCATCGTACCTGAATCCACTCATTATGCTGCTACGGGCCTGATGACATAGATTTCATTGCTGAGTGATACTGCATTGTACGTAAGTACCACAAGTTCTTTATCCATTTTTCACTTTCTGTGATATTGAACTTGTACGGTAAACGAGGTTCTTGTAAACAGAGGCGTCCCAAACTTTGGGGTGGCTGTGTCTTTTTGATTTTAATTTCCCTAAGCTATAGGACCATAAGTGGAAGTGCCCTAGGCTCTGTTGCTTTGTTTTTTAGATGTTTCAGGAAACACCATACACTTATCTCGAGTGTCTGTTGGCAATTTACATCCCGCCCATCAGCATAACAAGGCTCCCAGTTCTCCATGGCCTGTCCTGCCTTTCTGGATTTTACACTTTTTTCAGATGGCCCTTTTGACCGGGGGGGAAGTGAGACTTCATTGTAGTGCAGATTTCCTTTGCAAGCTTGCTTGGTTGGCCAAAAAGGACGTATGCGTTTTTTCCTGAATATATTCAGGAAGAAACGCATACGCCCTTTTTGGCCAAGTGCATCATTGTGGACGTTCTGCCTGTTTTCCTATGCTTTCAATGCAATTCCAGTCTACCTGCTGAAATCGGTTTCCTGCAATTCTGCCCCGCTTTCAAGTCCTCTTGGCAGCCTTACTTCAGTATATTTTTGGACGATAGCTGTCATTTATAACTCTGCAGGTTTGTGAATTACAGTGCCCCTGAGCTCCTTTTTTCAACTCACTTTCTTGTGACCTGGCCGCAACACCGCAGGATGGCTTCAGGCCCTAATCTGGTTCCGGCACGGCACGCTGAGCCTTTGGTTATTTCCTCTTCCAGATGGGAAATGAGAGTTAAATTTGCCCGTCCAGACACCTCCAGCTAGTCTCTCATTGGTTCTCCCTATTCCTGTTCATCTTCCGCAGAAATTGCAAACTAGGCCAAACAGGAGGTTAAAGGCGCTGACTCTCCAAGTGGGGAGAGTGTTAGTAAAGCGTCTGGAATGTTGCACCCGAGTACCAGGGGAGGAAAACTGAGACATATTTGAACACGTCTCCCGTTCACATGGTTGATCATACTCTGGGTTCCACATGCATGTTTTAGCTGAAGGAAAAATACCTTAAACCTGGAGAGTTGAGACCCGTGGAATGGGTACCATGCAATATGACTTCAAAGGGTCTTCATTTGCTCACCGAACCTCTCCAATCCTATCACTGCTGCATTTATTCCCCTGCACACATGCTTGATTCTCTTTTGGAGACATAGCAATCCATAGGTTTTAAGATACTTACTAGTCAGGTACATTCTTAGGCGTTTAATATGGGGTGTTGAGTCCATTTCGTTGAGCAAGGAGTAGCTCTTGTCTATTCCATATTTGGCTTAAGGAACTTCATCTGTGCTCATTTCAATCTCTGGTTTTATGCAGCACCCCTACTCACCTTTACCCTTAAGCAAGCATAAGTTGGTTTTCTAAATTTGAGACCCTGTTCTGTTCTGTAATTCAGTTCCTGTGTAGCCAAGTTTACATTCCGTGTATTACTGATATCTTATGATGTTTCTTTTTCTGTGTGAATTATTTCAGTTAGAATCATCGTACCTGAATCCACTCATTGTGCTGCTAAGGGCCTGATGACATAGATTTCATTGCTGAGTGATATTGCTTTGTAAGTAAATACCACAGCTTCTTTATCCATTTTTGACTTTCTGCGATGTTGAACTTGTACTGTAAACGAGGTTCTTGTAAACAGAGGCGTCCCAAACTTTGGGGTGGCTGTGTCTTTTTGATTTTAATTTCCCTAAGCTATAGGACCATAAGTGGAAGTGCCCTAGGCTCTGTTGCTTTGTTTTTTAGATGTTTCAGGAAACACCATACACTTCTCCCTATTGTCTGTTGGCAATTTACATCCCGCCCATCAGCATAACAAGGCTCCCAGTTCTCCATGGCCTGTGCTGCCTTTCTGGATTTTACACTTTTTTCAGATGGCCCTTTTGACCGGGGGGAAGTGAGACTTCATTGTAGTGCAGATTTCCTTTGCAAGCTTGCTTGGTTGGCCAAAAAGGGCGTATGCGTTTTTTCCTGAATATATTCAGGAAAAAACGCATACGCCCTTTTTGGCCAAGTGCATCATTGTGGACGTTCTGCCTCTTTTCCTATGCTTTCAATGCAATTCCAGTCTACCTCCTGAAATCGGTTTCCTGCAATTCTGCCCCGCTTTCAAGTCCTCTTGGCAGCCTTACTTCAGTATATTTTTGGACGATAGCTGTCATTTATAACTCTGCAGGTTTGTGAATTACAGTGCCCCTGAGCTCCTTTCTTCAACTCACTTTCTTTTGAGCTGGCCGCAACACCGCAGGATGGCTTCAGGCCCTAATCTGGTTCCGGCACGGCACGCTGAGCCTTTGGTTATTTCCTCTTCCTGGTGGGAAATGAGAGTTAAATTTGCCCGTCCAGACACCTCCAGCTAGTCTCTCATTGGTTCTCCCTATTCCTGTTCATCTTCCGCAGAAATTGCAAACTGGGCCAAACAGGAGGTTAAAGGCGCTGACTCTCCAAGTCGCGAGAGTGTTAGTAAAGCGTCTGGAATGTTGCACCCGAGTACCAGGGGAGGAAAACTGAGACATATTTGAACACGTCTCCCGATCACATGGTTGATCATACTCTGGGTTCCACATGCATGTTTTAGCTGAAGGAAGAATACCTTAAACCTGGAGAGTTGAGACCCGTGGAATGGGTACCATGCAATATGACTTCAAAGGGTCTTCATTTGCTCACCGAACCTCTCCAATCCTATCACTGCTGCATTTATGTCCCTGTACACATGCTTGATTCTCTTTCGGAGACATAGCAATCCATAGGTTTTAAGATACTTACTAGTCAGGTACATTCTTAGGCGTTTAATATGGGGTGTTGAGTCCATTTCGTTGAGCAAGGTGTAGCTCCTGTCTATTCCATATTTGGCTTAAGGAACTTTATCTGTGCTCATTTCAATCTCTGGTTTTATGCAGCACCCCAACTCACCTTTCCTCTTAAGCAAGTATAAGTTGGTTTTCTAAATTTGAGACCCTGTTCTGTTCTGTAATTCAGTTCCTGTGTAGCCAAGTTTACATTCCGTGTATTAGTGATATCTTATGATGTTTCTTTTTCTGTGTGACTTATTTCAGTTAGAATCATCGTACCTGAATCCACTCATTATGCTGCTACGGGCCTGATGACATAGATTTCATTGCTAAGTGATACTGCATTGTACGTAAGTACCACAAGTTCTTTATCCATTTTTCACTTTCTGCGATGTTGAACTTGTACGGTAAACGAGGTTCTTGTAAACAGAGGCGTCCCAAACTTTGGGGTGGCTGTGTCTTTTTGATTTTAATTTCCCTAAGCTATAGGACCATAAGTGGAAGTGCCCTAGGCTCTGTTGCTTTGTTTTTTAGATGTTTCAGGAAACACCATACACTTCTCCCTATTGTCTGTTGGCAATTTACATCCCGCCCATCAGCATAACAAGGCTCCCAGTTCTCCATGGCCTGTGCTGCCTTTCTGGATTTTACACTTTTTTCAGATGGCCCTTTTGACCGGGGGGAAGTGAGACTTCATTGTAGTGCAGATTTCCTTTGCAAGCTTGCTTGGTTGGCCAAAAAGGGCGTATGCGTTTTTTCCTGAATATATTCAGGAAAAAACGCATACGCCCTTTTTGGCCAAGTGCATCATTGTGGACGTTCTGCCTCTTTTCCTATGCTTTCAATGCAATTCCAGTCTACCTCCTGAAATCGGTTTCCTGCAATTCTGCCCCGCTTTCAAGTCCTCTTGGCAGCCTTACCTCAGTATATTTTTGGACGATAGCTGTCATTTATAACTCTGCAGGTTTGTGAATTACAGTGCCCCTGAACTCCTTTCTTCAACTCGCTTTCTTGTGAGCTGGCCGCAACACCGCAGGATGGCTTCAGGCCCTAATCTGGTTCCGGCACGGCACGCTGAGCCTTTGGTTATTTCCTCTTCCAGATGGGAAATGAGAGTTAAATTTGCCCGTCCAGACACCTCCAGCTAGTCTCTCATTGGTTCTCCCTATTCCTGTTCATCTTCCGCAGAAATTGCAAACTGGGCCAAACAGGAGGTTAAAGGCGCTGACTCTCCAAGTGGGGAGAGTGTTAGTAAAGCGTCTGGAATGTTGCACCCGAGTACCAGGGGAGGAAAACTGAGACATATTTGAACACGTCTCCCGTTCACATGGTTGATCATACTCTGGGTTCCACATGCATGTTTTAGCTGAAGGAAAAATACCTTAAACCTGGAGAGTTGAGACCCGTGGAATGGGTACCATGCAATATGACTTCAAAGGGTCTTCATTTGCTCACCGAACCTCTCCAATCCTATCACTGCTGCATTTATTCCCCTGTACACATGCTTGATTCTCTTTTGGAGACATAGCAATCCATAGGTTTTAAGATACTTACTAGTCAGGTACATTCTTAGGCGTTTAATATGGGGTGTTGAGTCCATTTCATTGAGCAAGGAGTAGCTCTTGTCTATTCCATATTTGGCTTAAGGAACTTCATCTGTGCTCATTTCAATCTCTGGTTTTATGCAGCACCCCAACTCACCTTTACCCTTAAGCAAGCATAAGTTGGTTTTCTAAATTTGAGACCCTGTTCTGTTCTGTAATTCAGTTCCTGTGTAGCCAAGTTTACATTCCGTGTATTAGTGATATCTTATGATGTTTCTTTTTCTGTGTGACTTATTTCAGTTAGAATCATCGTCCCTGAATCCACTCATTATGCTGCTACGGGCCTGATGACATAGATTTCATTGCTAAGTGATACTGCATTGTACGTAAGTACCACAAGTTCTTTATCCATTTTTCACTTTCTGCGATGTTGAACTTGTACGGTAAACGAGGTTCTTGTAAACAGAGGCGTCCCAAACTTTGGGGTGGCTGTGTCTTTTTTATTTTAATTTCCCTAAGCTATAGGACCATAAGTGGAAGTGCCCTAGGCTCTGTTGCTTTGTTTTTTAGATGTTTCAGGAAACACCATACATTTCTCCCTATTGTCTGTTGGCAATTTACATCCCGCCCATCAGCATAACAAGGCTCCCAGTTCTCCATGGCCTGTGCTGCCTTTCTGGATTTTACACTTTTTTCAGATGGCCCTTTTGACCGGGGGGAAGTGAGACTTCATTGTAGTGCAGATTTCCTTTGCAAGCTTGCTTGGTTGGCCAAAAAGGGCGTATGCGTTTTTTCCTGAATATATTCAGGAAAAAACGCATACGCCCTTTTTGGCCAAGTGCATCATTGTGGACGTTCTGCCTCTTTTGCTATGCTTTCAGTGCAATTCCAGTCTACCTCCTGAAATCGGTTTCCTGCAATTCTGCCCCGCTTTCAAGTCCTCTTGGCAGCCTTACTTCAGTATATTTTTCGACGATAGCTGTCATTTATAACTCTGCAGGTTTGTGAATTACAGTGCCCCTGAGCTCCTTTCTTCAACTCGCTTTCTTGTGACCTGGCCGCAACACCGCAGGATGGCTTCAGGCCCTAATCTGGTTCCGGCACGGCACGCTGAGCCTTTGGTTAATTCCTCTTCCTGGTGGGAAATGAGAGTTAAATTTGCCCATCCAGACACCTCCAGCTAGTCTCTCATTGGTTCTCGCTATTCCTGTTCATCTTCTGCAGAAATTGCAAACTGGGCCAAACAGGAGGTTAAAGGGACTGACTCTCCAAGTCGGGAGAGTGTTAGTAAAGCGTCTGGAATGTTGCACCCGAGTACCAGGGTACGAAAACTTAGACATATTTGAACACGTCTCCCGATCACATGGTTGATCATACTCTAGGTTCCACATGCATGTTTTAGCTGAAGGAAGAATACCTTAAACCTGGGTAGTTGAAACCCGTGGAATGGGTACCATGCAATATGACATCAAAGGGTCTTCATTTGCTCACCGAACCTCTCCAATCCTATCACTGCTGCGTTTATGCCCCTGTACACATGCTTGATTCTCTTTCGGAGACATAGCAATCCATAGGTTTTAAGATACTTACTAGTCAGGTACATTCTTAGGCGTTTAATATGCGGTGTTGAGTCCATTTCGTTGAGCAAGGAGTAGCTCTTGTCTATTCCATATTTGGCTTAAGGAACTTTATCTGTGCTCATTTCAATCTCTGGTTTTATGCAGCACCCCAACTCACCTTTCCCCTTAAGCAAGCATAAGGTGGTTTTCTAAATTTGAGACCCTGTTCTGTTTTGGAATTCAGTTCCTGTGTAGCCAAGTTTACATTCCGTGTATTAGTGATATCTTATGATGTTTCTTTTTCTGTGTGACTTATTTCAGTTAGAATCATCGTACCTGAATCCACTCATTGTGCTGCTACGGGCCTGATGACATAGATTTCATTGCTGAGTGATACTGCATTGTACGTAAGTACCACAAGTTCTTTATCCATTTTTCACTTTCTGTGATATTGAACTTTTACGGTAAACGAGGTTCTTGTAAACAGAGGCGTCCCAAACTTTGGGGTGGCTGTGTCTTTTTGATTTTAATTTCCCTAAGCTATAGGACCATAAGTGGAAGTGCCCTAGGCTCTGTTGCTTTGTTTTTTAGATGTTTCAGGAAACACCATACACTTCTCCCTATTGTCTGTTGGCAATTTACGTCCCGCCCATTAGCATAACAAGGTTCCCAGTTCTCCATGGCCTGTCCTGCCTTTCTGGATTTTACACTTTTTTCAGATGGCCCTTTTGACCGGGGGGAAGTGAGACTTCATTGTAGTGCAGATTTCCTTTGCAAGCTTGCTTGGTTGGCCAAAAAGTGCGTATGCGTTTTTTCCTGAATATATTCAGGGAAAAACGCATACGCCCTTTTTGGCCAAGTGCATCATTGTGGACGTTTTGCCTCTTTTAATATGCTTTCAATGCAATTCCAGTCTACCTCCTGATATCGGTTTCCTGTAATTCTGCCCCGCTTTCAAGTCCTCTTGGCAGCCTTACTTCAGTCTATTTTTGGACGATAGCTGTCATTTATAACTCTGCAGGTTTGTGAATTACAGTGCCCCTGAGCTCCTTTCTTCAACTCGCTTTCTTGTGACCTGGCCGCAACACCGCAGGATGGCTTCAGGCCCTAATCTGGTTCCGGCACGGCACACTGAGCCTTTGGTTATTTCCTCCTCCAGATGGGAAATGAGAGTTAAATTTGCCCGTCCAGACACCTCCAGCTAGTCTCTCATTGGTTCTCCCTATTCTTGTTCATCTTCCGCAGAAATTGCAAACTGGGCCAAACAGGAGGTTAAAGGCGCTGACTCTCCAAGTGGGGAGAGTGTTAGTAAAGCGTCTGGAATGTTGCACCCGAGTACCAGGGGAGGAAAACTGAGACATATTTGAACACGTCTCCCGATCACATGGTTGATCATACTCTAGGTTCCACATGCATGTTTTAGCTGAAGGAAGAATACCTTAAACCTGGGTAGTTGAAACCCGTGGAATGGGTACCATGCAATATGACTTCAAAGGGTCTTCATTTGCTCACCGAACCTCTCCAATCCTATCACTGCTTCGTTTATGCCCCTGTACACATGCTTGATTCTCTTTTGGAGACATAGCAATCCATAGGTTTTAAGATACTTACTAGTCAGGTACATTCTTAGGTGTTTAATATGCGGTGTTGAGTCCATTTCGTTGAGCAAGGAGTAGCTCTTGTCTATTCCATATTTGGCTTAAGGAACTTTATCTGTGCTCATTTCAATCTCTGGTTTTATGCAGCACCCCAACTCACCTTTCCCCTTAAGCAAGCATAAGTTGGTTTTCTAAATTTGAGACCCTGTTCTGTTCTGTAATTCAGTTCCTGTGTAGCCAAGTTTACATTCCGTGTATTAGTGATATCTTATGATGTTTCTTTTTCTGTGTGACTTATTTCAGTTAGAATCATCATACCTGAATCCACTCATTGTGCTGCTAAGGGCCTAATGACATAGATTTCATTGCTGAGTGATATTGCTTTGTAAGTAAATACGAAATCTTCTTTATCCATTTTTCACTTTCTGCGATGTTGAACTTGTACTGTAAACGAGGTTCTTGTAAACAGAGGCGTCCCAAACTTTGGGGTGGCTGTGTCTTTTTGATTTTAATTTCCCTAAGCTATAGGACCATAAGTGGAAGTGCCCTAGGCTCTGTTGCTTTGTTTTTTAGATGTTTCAGGAAACACCATACACTTCTCCCGAGTGTCTGTTGGCAATTTACATCCCGCCCATCAGCATAACAAGGCTCCCAGTTCTCCATGGCCTGTCCTGCCTTTCTGGATTTTACACTTTTTTCAGATGGCCCTTTTGACCGGGGGGAAGTGAGACTTCATTGTAGTGCAGATTTCCTTTGCAAGCTTGCTTGGTTGGCCAAAAAGGGCGTATGCGTTTTTTCCTGAATATATTCAGGAAAAAACGCATACGCCCTTTTTGGCCAAGTGCATCATTGTGGACGTTCTGCCTCTTTTCCTATGCTTTCAATGCAATTCCAGTCTACCTCCTGAAATCGGTTTCCTGCAATTCTGCCCCGCTTTCAAGTCCTCTTGGCAGCCTTACTTTAGTCTATTTTTGGATGATAGCTGTCATTTATATCTGTGCCGGTTTGTGAATTACAGTGCCCCTGAGCTCCTTTCTTCAACTCGCTTTCTTGTGACCTGGCCGCAACAACGCAGGATGGCTTCAGGCCCTAATCTGGTTCCGGCACGGCACGCTGAGCCTTTGGTTATTTCCTCTTCCTGGTGGGAAATGAGAGTTAAATTTGCCCGTCCAGCCACCTCCAGCTAGTCTCTCATTGGATCTCGCTATTCCTTTTCATCTTCCGCAGAAATTGCAAACTGGGCCAAACAGGAGGTTAAAGGCGCTGACTCTCCAAGTCGGGAGAGTGTTAGTAAAGAATCTGGAATGTTGCACCCGAGTACCAGGGGAGGAAAACTGAGACATATTTGAACACGTCTCCCGTTCACACGGTTGATCATACTCTGGGTTCCACATGCATGTTTTAGCTGAAGGAAGAATACCTTAAACCTGGAGAGTTGAGACCCGTGTAATGGGTACCATGCAAATTGACTTCAAAGGGTCTTCATTTGCTCACCGAACCTCTCCAATCCTATCACTGCTGCGTTTATGCCCCTGTACACACGCTTGATTCTCTTTTGGAGACACAGCAATCCATAGGTTTTAAGATACTTACTAGTCAGGTACATTCTTAGGCGTTTAATATGGGGTGTTGAGTCCATTTCGTTGAGCAAGGAGTAGCTCTTGTCTATTCCATATTTGGCTTAAGGAACTTTATCTGTGCTCATTTCAATCTCTGGTTTTATGCAGCACCCCAACTCACCTTTCCCCTTAAGCAAGCATAAGTTGGTTTTCTAAATTTGAGACCCTGTTCTGTTCTGTAATTCAGTTCCTGTGTAGCCAAGTTTACATTCCGTGTATTACTGATACCTTATGATGTTTCATTTTCTGTGTGACTTATTTCAGTTAGAATCATAATACCTGAATCCACTCATTGTGCTGCTAAGGGCCTGATGACATAGATTTCATTGCTGAGTGATATTGCTTTGCAAGTAAATACCACAACTTCTTTATCCATTTTTCACTTTCTGCGATGTTGAACTTGTACTGTAAACGAGGTTCTTGTAACCAGAGGCATCCCAAACTTTGGGGTGGCTGTGTCTTTTTGATTTTAATTTCCCTAAGCTATAGGACCATAAGTGGAAGTGCCCTAGGCTCTGTTGCTTTGTTTTTTAGATGTTTCAGGAAACACCATACACTTCTCCCGAGTGTCTGTTGGCAATTTACATCCCGCCCATCAGCATAACAAGGCTCCCATTTCTCCATGGCCTGTCCTGCCTTGCTGGATTTTACACTTTTTTCAGATGGCCCTTTTGACCGGGGGGAAGTGAGACTTCATTGTAGTGCAGATTTCCTTTGCAAGCTTGCTTGGTTGGCCAAAAAGGGCGTATGCGTTTTTTCCTGAATATATTCAGGAAAAAATGCATACGCCCTTTTTGGCCAAGTGCATCATTGTGGACGTTCTGCCTCTTTTCCTATGCTTTCAATGCAATTCCAGTCTACCTCCTGAAATTGGTTTCCTGCAATTCTGCCCCGCTTTCAATCCTCTTGGCAGCCTTACTTCAGTATATTTTTGGATGATAGCTGTTATTTATAACTCTGCAGGTTTGTGAATTACAGTGCCCCTGAGCTCCTTTCTTCAACTCGCTTTGTTTTGAGCTGGCCGCAACACCGCAGTGTGGCTTCAGGCTCTAATCTGGTTCCGGCACGGCACACTGAGCCTTTGGTTAATTCCTCTTCCTGGTGGGAAATGAGAGTTAAATTTGCCCGTCCAGACACCTCCAGCTAGTCTCTCATTGGTTCTCCCTATTATTGTTCATCTTCCGCAGAAATTGCAAACTGGGCCAAACAGGAGTTTATAGGCGCTGACTCTCCAATTCGGGAGAGTGTTAGTAAAGAATCTGGAATGTTGCACCTGAGTACCAGGGGAGGAAAACTGAGACATATTTGAACACGTCTCCCGTTCACACGGTTGATCATACTCTGGGTTCCACATGCATGTTTTAGCTGAAGGAAGAATACCTTAAACCTGGAGAGTTGAGACCCTTGTAATGGGTACCATGCAAATTGACTTCAAAGGGTCTTCATTTGCTCACCGAACCTCTCCAATCCTATCACTGCTGCGTTTATTCCCCTGTACAAACGCCTGATACTCTTTTGGAGACATAACAATCCATAGGTTTTAAGATACTTACTAGTCAGGTACATTCTTAGGCGTTTAATATGGGGTGTTGAGTCCATTTCGTTGAGCAAGGAGTAGCTCTTGTCTATTCCATATTTGGCTTAAGGAACTTTATCTGTGCTCATTTCAATCTCTGTTTTTATGCAGCACCCCAACTCACCTTTCCCCTTAAGCAAGCATAAGTTGGTTTTCTAAATTTGAGACCCTGTTCTGTTTTGGAATTCAGTTCCTGTGTAGCCAAGTTTACATTCCGTGTATTAGTGATATCTTATGATGTTTCTTTTTCTGTGTGACTTATTTCAGTTAGAATCATAATACCTGAATCCACTCATTGTGCTGCTAAGGGCCTGATGACATAGATTTCATTGCTGAGTGATATTGCTTTGTAAGTAAATACCTCAACTTCTTTATCCATTTTTCACTTTCTGCGATGTTGAACTTGTACTGTAAACGAGGTTCTTGTAAACAGAGGCGTCCCAAACTTTGGGGTGGCTGTGTCTTTTTGATTTTAATTTCCCTAAGCTATAGGACCATAAGTGGAAGTGCCCTAGGCTCTGTTGCTTTGTTTTTTAGATGTTTCAGGAAACACCATACACTTCTCCCCAGTGTCTGTTGGCAATTTACATCCCGCCCATCAGCATAACAAGGCTCCCAGTTCTCCATGGCCTGTCCTGCCTTTCTGGATTTTACACTTTTTTCAGATGGCCCTTTTGACCGGGGGGAAGTGAGACTTCATTGTAGTGCAGATTTCCTTTGCAAGCTTGCTTGGTTGGCCAAAAAGGGCGTATGCGTTTTTTCCTGAATATATTCAGGAAAAAACGCATAGGCCCTTTTTGGCCCAGTGCATCATTGTGGACGTTCTGCCTCTTTTCCTATGCTTTCAATGCAATTCCAGTCTACCTCCTGAAATCGGTTTCCTGCAATTCTGCCCCACTTTCAAGTCCTCTTGGCAGCCTTACTTTAGTCTATTTTTGGATGATAGCTGTCATTTATAACTGTGCAGGTTTGTGAATTACAGTGCCCCTGAGCTCCTTTCTTCAACTCGCTTTCTTGTGACCTGGCCGCAACACCGCAGGATGGCTTCAGGCCCTAATCTGGTTCCGGCACGGCACGCTGAGCCTTTGGTTATTTCCTCTTCCTGGTGGGAAATGAGAGTTAAATTTGCCCGTCCAGCCACCTCCAGCTAGTCTCTCATTGGATCTCGCTATTCCTTTTCATCTTCCGCAGAAATTGCAAACTGGGCCAAACAGGAGGTTAAAGGCGCTGACTCTCCAAGTCGGGAGAGTGTTAGTAAAGAATCTGGAATGTTGCACCCGAGTACCAGGGGAGGAAAACTGAGACATATTTGAACACGTCTCCCGTTCACACGGTTGATCATACTCTGGGTTCCACATGCATGTTTTAGCTGAAGGAAGAATACCTTAAACCTGGAGAGTTGAGACCCGTGTAATGGGTACCATGCAAATTGACTTCAAAGGGTCTTCATTTGCTCACCGAACCTCTCCAATCCTATCACTGCTGCGTTTATGCCCCTGTACACACGCTTGATTCTCTTTCGGAGACATAGCAATCCATAGGTTTTAAGATACTTACTAGTCAGGTACATTCTTAGGCGTTTAATATGGGGTGTTGAGTCCATTTCGTTGAGCAAGGAGTAGCTCTTGTCTATTCCATATTTGGCTTAAGGAACTTTATCTGTGCTCATTTCAATCTCTGGTTTTATGCAGCACCCCAACTCACCTTTCCCCTTAAGCAAGCATAAGTTGGTTTTCTAAATTTGAGACCCTGTTCTGTTCTGTAATTCTGTTCCTGTGTAGCCAAGTTTACATTCCGTGTATTACTGATACCTTATGATGTTTCATTTTCTGTGTGACTTATTTCAGTTAGAATCATAATACCTGAATCCACTCATTGTGCTGCTAAGGGCCTGATGACATAGATTTCATTGCTGAGTGATATTGCTTTGCAAGTAAATACCACAACTTCTTTATCCATTTTTCACTTTCTGCGATGTTGAACTTGTACTGTAAACGAGGTTCTTGTAACCAGAGGCATCCCAAACTTTGGGGTGGCTGTGTCTTTTTGATTTTAATTTCCCTAAGCTATAGGACCATAAGTGGAAGTGCCCTAGGCTCTGTTGCTTTGTTTTTTAGATGTTTCAGGAAACACCATACACTTCTCCCGAGTGTCTGTTGGCAATTTACATCCCGCCCATCAGCATAACAAGGCTCCCATTTCTCCATGGCCTGTCCTGCCTTGCTGGATTTTACACTTTTTTCAGATGGCCCTTTTGACCGGGGGGAAGTGAGACTTCATTGTAGTGCAGATTTCCTTTGCAAGCTTGCTTGGTTGGCCAAAAAGGGCGTATGCGTTTTTTCCTGAATATATTCAGGAAAAAATGCATACGCCCTTTTTGGCCAAGTGCATCATTGTGGACGTTCTGCCTCTTTTCCTATGCTTTCAATGCAATTCCAGTCTACCTCCTGAAATTGGTTTCCTGCAATTCTGCCCCGCTTTCAATCCTCTTGGCAGCCTTACTTCAGTATATTTTTGGATGATAGCTGTTATTTATAACTCTGCAGGTTTGTGAATTACAGTGCCCCTGAGCTCCTTTCTTCAACTCGCTTTGTTTTGAGCTGGCCGCAACACCGCAGTGTGGCTTCAGGCTCTAATCTGGTTCCGGCACGGCACACTGAGCCTTTGGTTAATTCCTCTTCCTGGTGGGAAATGAGAGTTAAATTTGCCCGTCCAGACACCTCCAGCTAGTCTCTCATTGGTTCTCCCTATTATTGTTCATCTTCCGCAGAAATTGCAAACTGGGCCAAACAGGAGTTTATAGGCGCTGACTCTCCAATTCGGGAGAGTGTTAGTAAAGAATCTGGAATGTTGCACCTGAGTACCAGGGGAGGAAAACTGAGACATATTTGAACACGTCTCCCGTTCACACGGTTGATCATACTCTGGGTTCCACATGCATGTTTTAGCTGAAGGAAGAATACCTTAAACCTGGAGAGTTGAGACCCTTGTAATGGGTACCATGCAAATTGACTTCAAAGGGTCTTCATTTGCTCACCGAACCTCTCCAATCCTATCACTGCTGCGTTTATTCCCCTGTACAAACGCCTGATACTCTTTTGGAGACATAACAATCCATAGGTTTTAAGATACTTACTAGTCAGGTACATTCTTAGGCGTTTAATATGGGGTGTTGAGTCCATTTCGTTGAGCAAGGAGTAGCTCTTGTCTATTCCATATTTGGCTTAAGGAACTTTATCTGTGCTCATTTCAATCTCTGTTTTTATGCAGCACCCCAACTCACCTTTCCCCTTAAGCAAGCATAAGTTGGTTTTCTAAATTTGAGACCCTGTTCTGTTTTGGAATTCAGTTCCTGTGTAGCCAAGTTTACATTCCGTGTATTAGTGATATCTTATGATGTTTCTTTTTCTGTGTGACTTATTTCAGTTAGAATCATAATACCTGAATCCACTCATTGTGCTGCTAAGGGCCTGATGACATAGATTTCATTGCTGAGTGATATTGCTTTGTAAGTAAATACCTCAACTTCTTTATCCATTTTTCACTTTCTGCGATGTTGAACTTGTACTGTAAACGAGGTTCTTGTAAACAGAGGCGTCCCAAACTTTGGGGTGGCTGTGTCTTTTTGATTTTAATTTCCCTAAGCTATAGGACCATAAGTGGAAGTGCCCTAGGCTCTGTTGCTTTGTTTTTTAGATGTTTCAGGAAACACCATACACTTCTCCCCAGTGTCTGTTGGCAATTTACATCCCGCCCATCAGCATAACAAGGCTCCCAGTTCTCCATGGCCTGTCCTGCCTTTCTGGATTTTACACTTTTTTCAGATGGCCCTTTTGACCGGGGGGAAGTGAGACTTCATTGTAGTGCAGATTTCCTTTGCAAGCTTGCTTGGTTGGCCAAAAAGGGCGTATGCGTTTTTTCCTGAATATATTCAGGAAAAAACGCATACGCCCTTTTTGGCCCAGTGCATCATTGTGGACGTTCTGCCTCTTTTCCTATGCTTTCAATGCAATTCCAGTCTACCTCCTGAAATCGGTTTCCTGCAATTCTGCCCCACTTTCAAGTCCTCTTGGCAGCCTTACTTTAGTCTATTTTTGGATGATAGCTGTCATTTATAACTGTGCAGGTTTGTGAATTACAGTGCCCCTGAGCTCCTTTCTTCAACTCGCTTTCTTGTGACCTGGCCGCAACACCGCAGGATGGCTTCAGGCCCTAATCTGGTTCCGGCACGGCACGCTGAGCCTTTGGTTATTTCCTCTTCCTGGTGGGAAATGAGAGTTAAATTTGCCCGTCCAGCCACCTCCAGCTAGTCTCTCATTGGATCTCGCTATTCCTTTTCATCTTCCGCAGAAATTGCAAACTGGGCCAAACAGGAGGTTAAAGGCGCTGACTCTCCAAGTCGGGAGAGTGTTAGTAAAGAATCTGGAATGTTGCACCCGAGTACCAGGGGAGGAAAACTGAGACATATTTGAACACGTCTCCCGTTCACACGGTTGATCATACTCTGGGTTCCACATGCATGTTTTAGCTGAAGGAAGAATACCTTAAACCTGGAGAGTTGAGACCCGTGTAATGGGTACCATGCAAATTGACTTCAAAGGGTCTTCATTTGCTCACCGAACCTCTCCAATCCTATCACTGCTGCGTTTATGCCCCTGTACACACGCTTGATTCTCTTTCGGAGACATAGCAATCCATAGGTTTTAAGATACTTACTAGTCAGGTACATTCTTAGGCGTTTAATATGGGGTGTTGAGTCCATTTCGTTGAGCAAGGAGTAGCTCTTGTCTATTCCATATTTGGCTTAAGGAACTTTATCTGTGCTCATTTCAATCTCTGGTTTTATGCAGCACCCCAACTCACCTTTCCCCTTAAGCAAGCATAAGTTGGTTTTCTAAATTTGAGACCCTGTTCTGTTCTGTAATTCTGTTCCTGTGTAGCCAAGTTTACATTCCGTGTATTACTGATACCTTATGATGTTTCATTTTCTGTGTGACTTATTTCAGTTAGAATCATAATACCTGAATCCACTCATTGTGCTGCTAAGGGCCTGATGACATAGATTTCATTGCTGAGTGATATTGCTTTGCAAGTAAATACCACAACTTCTTTATCCATTTTTCACTTTCTGCGATGTTGAACTTGTACTGTAAACGAGGTTCTTGTAACCAGAGGCGTCCCAAACTTTGGGGTGGCTGTGTCTTTTTGATTTTAATTTCCCTAAGCTATAGGACCATAAGTGGAAGTGCCCTAGGCTCTGTTGCTTTGTTTTTTAGATGTTTCAGGAAACACCATACACTTCTCCCGAGTGTCTGTTGGCAATTTACATCCCGCCCATCAGCATAACAAGGCTCCCATTTCTCCATGGCCTGTCCTGCCTTGCTGGATTTTACACTTTTTTCAGATGGCCCTTTTGACCGGGGGGAAGTGAGAGTTCATTGTAGTGCAGATTTCCTTTGCAAGCTTGCTTGGTTGGCCAAAAAGTGCGTATGCGTTTTTTCCTGAATATATTCAGGAAAAAACGCATACGCCCTTTTTGGCCAAGTGCATCATTGTGGACGTTCTGCCTCTTTTCCTATGCTTTCAATGCAATTCCAGTCTACCTCCTGAAATTGGTTTCCTGCAATTCTGCCCCGCTTTCAATCCTCTTGGCAGCCTTACTTCAGTATATTTTTGGATGATAGCTGTCATTTATAACTCTGCAGGTTTGTGAATTACAGTGCCCCTGAGCTCCTTTCTTCAACTCGCTTTCTTTTGAGCTGGCCGCAACACCGCAGTGTGGCTTCAGGCTCTAATCTGGTTCCGGCACGGCACACTGAGCCTTTGGTTAATTCCTCTTCCTGGTGGGAAATGAGAGTTAAATTTGCCCGTCCAGACACCTCCAGCTAGTCTCTCATTGGTTCTCCCTATTATTGTTCATCTTCCGCAGAAATTGCAAACTGGGCTAAACAGGAGGTTATAGGCGCTGACTCTCCAATTCGGGAGAGTGTTAGTAAAGAATCTGGAATGTTGCACCTGAGTACCAGGGGAGGAAAACTGAGACATATTTGAACACGTCTCCCGTTCACACGGTTGATCATACTCTGGGTTCCACATGCATGTTTTAGCTGAAGGAAGAATACCTTAAACCTGGAGAGTTGAGACCCTTGTAATGGGTACCATGCAAATTGACTTCAAAGGGTCTTCATTTGCTCACCGAACCTCTCCAATCCTATCACTGCTGCGTTTATGCCCCTGTACAAACGCCTGATACTCTTTTGGAGACATAACAATCCATAGGTTTTAAGATACTTACTAGTCAGGTACATTCTTAGGCGTTTAATATGGGGTGTTGAGTCCATTTCGTTGAGCAATGAGTAGCTCTTGTCTATTCCATATTTGGCTTAAGGAACTTTATCTGTGCTCATTTCAATCTCTGTTTTTATGCAGCACCCCAACTCACCTTTCCCCTTAAGCAAGCATAAGTTGGTTTTCTAAATTTGAGACCCTGTTCTGTTTTGGAATTCAGTTCCTGTGTAGCCAAGTTTACATTCCGTGTATTAGTGATATCTTATGATGTTTCTTTTTCTGTGTGACTTATTTCAGTTAGAATCATCATACCTGAATCCACTCATTGTGCTGCTAAGGGCCTGATGACATAGATTTCATTGCTGAGTGATATTGCTTTGTAAGTAAATACCACAACTTCTTTATCCATTTTTCACTTTCTGCGATGTTGAACTTGTACTGTAAACGAGGTTCTTGTAAACAGAGCCGTTCCAAACTTTGGGGTGGCTGTGTCTTTTTGATTTTAATTTCCCTAAGCTATAGGACCATAAGTGGAAGTGCCCTAGGCTCTGTTGCTTTGTTTTTGAGATGTTTCAGGAAACACCATACACTTCTCCCGAGTGTCTGTTGGCAATTTACATCCCGCCCATCAGCATATCGAGGCTCCCAGTTCTCCATGGCCTGTCCTGCCTTTCTGGATTTTACACTTTTTCCACATGGCCCTTTTGACCGAGGGGAAGTGAGACTTCATTGTAGTGCAGATTTCCTTTGCAAGCTTGCTTAGTTGGCCAAAAAGGGCGTATGCGTTTTTTCCTGAATATATTCAGGAAAAAACGCATACGCCCTTTTTGGCCAAGTGCATCATTGTGGACGTTCTGCCTCTTTTCCTATGCTTTCAATGCAATTCCAGTCTACCTCCTGAAATCGGTTTCCTGCAATTCTGCCCCGCTTTCAAGTCCTCTTGGCAGCCTTACTTCAGTATATTTTTGGACGATAGCTGTCATTTATAACTCTGCAGGTTTGTGAATTACAGTGCCCCTGAGCTCCTTTCTTCAACTCGCTTTCTTGTGACCTGGCCGCAACACCGCAGGATGGCTTCAGGCCCTAATCTTGTTCCAGCATGGCACGCTGAGGCTTTGGTTAATTCCTCTTCCTGGTGGGAAATGAGAGTTAAATTTGCCCGTCCAGACACCTCCAGCAAGTCTCTCATTGGTTCTCGCTATCCTGTTCATCTTCCGCTGAAATTGCAAACTGGGCCAAACAGGAGGTTAAAGGGACTGACTCTCCAAGTCAAGAGAGTGTTAGTAAAGCGTCTGGAATGTTGCACCCGAGTACCAGGGTACGAAAACTGACAGATATTTGAACACGTCTCCCGATCACATGGTTGATCATACTCTGGGTTCCACATGCATGTTTTTCCAGTAGGAAGAATACCTTAAACCTGGGTAGTTGAAACCCGTGGAATGGGTACCATGCAATATGACTTCAAAGGGTCTTCATTTGCTCACCGAACCTCTCCAATCCTATCGCTGCTGCGTTTATGCCCCTGTACACATGCTTGATTGTCTTTCGGAGACATAGCAATCCATAGGTTTTAAGATACTTACTAGTCAGGTACATTCTTAGGCATTTAATATGGGGTGTTGAGTCCATTTCGTTGAGCAAGGAGTAGCTCTTGTTTATTCCATATTTGGCTTAAGGAACTTTATCTGTGCTCATTTCAATCTGTGGTTTTATGCAGCACCCCAACTCACCTTTACCCTTAAGCAAGCATAAGTTGGTTTTCTAAATATGAGACCCTGTTCTGTTCTGTAATTCAGTTCCTGTGTAGCCAAGTTTACATTCCATGTATTACTGATACCATATGATATTTCTTTTTCTGTGAGACTTATTTCAGTTAGAATCATCATACCTGAATCCACTCATTGTGCTGCTAAGGGCCTGATGACATAGATTTCATTGCTGAGTGATATTGTTTTGCAAGTAAATACCACAACTTGTTTATCCATTTTTCACTTTCTGTGATGTTGAACTTGTACTGTAAACGAGGTTCTTGTAAACAGAGGCGTCCCAAACTTTGGGGTGGCTGTGTCTTTTTGATTTTAATTTCCCTAAGCTATAGGACCATAAGTGGAAGTGCCCTAGGCTCTGTTGCTTTGTTTTTTAGATGTTTCAGGAAACACCATACACTTCTCCCCAGTGTCTGTTGGCAATTTACATCCCGCCCATCATCATAACAAGGCTCACAGTTCTCCATGGCCTGTCCTGCCTTGCTGGATTTTACACTTTTTTCAGATGGCCCTTTTGACCGGGGGGAAGTGAGACTTCATTGTAGTGCAGATTTCCTTTGCAAGCTTGCTTGGTTGGCCAAAAAGGGCGTATGCGTTTTTTCCTGAATATATTCAGGAAAAAACGCATACGCCCTTTTTGGCCAAGTGCATCATTGTGGACGTTCTGCCTCTTTTCCTATGCTTTCAATGCAATTCCTGTCTACCTCCTAAAATCAGTTTCCTGCAATTCTGCCCCGCTTTCAAGTCCTCTTGGCAGCCTTACTTCAGTATATTTTTGGACGATAGCTGTCATTTATAACTCTGCAGGTTTGTGCATTACAGTGCCCCTGAGCTCCTTTCTTCAACTCACTTTCTTGTGACCTGGCCGCAACACCGCAGGATGGCTTCAGGCTCTAATCTGGTTCCGGCACGGCACACTGAGCCTTTGGTTATTTCCTCTTCCTGGTGGGAAATGAGAGTTAAATTTGCCCGTCCAGACACCTCCAGCTAGTCTCTCATTTGTTCTCCCTATTCCTGTACATCTTTCGCAGAAATTGCAAACTGGACCAAACAGGAAGTTAAAGGCGCTGACTCTCCAAGTCGGGAGAGTGTTAGTAAAGAATCTGGAATGTTGCACCCGAGTACCAGGGTACGAAAACTGAGACATATTTGAACACGTCTCCCGTTCACACGGTTGATCATACTCTGGGTTCCACATGCATGTTTTAGCTGAAGGAAGAATACCTTAAACCTGGAGAGTTGAGACCCGTGTAATGGGTACCATGCAAACTGACTTCAAAGGGTCTTCATTTGCTCACCGAACCTCTCCAATCCTATCACTGCTGCGTTTATGCCCCTGTACACACGCTTGATTCTCTTTCAGAGACATAGCAATCCATAGGTTTTAAGATACTTACTAGTCAGGTACATTCCTAGGCGTTTAATATGGGGTGTTGAGTCCATTTCGTTGAGCAAGGAGTAGCTCTTGTCTATTCCATATTTGGCTTAAGGAACTTTATCTGTGCTCATTTCAATCTCTGGTTTTATGCAGCACCCCAACTCACCTTTCCCCTTAAGCAAGCATAAGTTGGTTTTCTAAATTTGAGACGCTGTTCTGTTTTGGAATTCAGTTCCTGTGTAACCAAGTTTATATTCCGTGTATTAGTGATATCTTATGATGTTTCTTTTTCTGTGTGACTTATTTCAGTTAGAATCATCATACCTGAATCCACTCATTGTGCTGCTAAGGGCCTGATGACATAGATTTCATTGCTGTGTGATATTACTTTGTAAGTAAATACCACAAGTTCTTTATCCATTTTTCACTTTCTGCGATGTTGAACTTGTACTGTAAACGAGGTTCTTGTAAACAGAGCCGTTCCAAACTTTGGGGTGGCTGTGTCTTTTTGATTTTAATTTCCCTAAGCTATAGGACCATAAGTGGAAGTGCCCTAGGCTCTGTTGCTTTGTTTTTTAGATGTTTCAGGAAACACCATACACTTCTCCCGAGTGTCTGTTGGCAATTTACATCCCGCCCAGCAGCATAACAAGGCTCTCAGTTCTCCATGGCCTGTCCTGCCTTGCTGGATTTTACACTTTTTTCAGATGGCCCTTTTGACCGGGGGGAAGTGAGACTTCATTGTAGTGCAGATTTCCTTTGCAAGCTTGCTTGGTTGGCCAAAAAGGGCGTATGCGTTTTTTCCTGAATATATTCAGGAAAAAACGCATACGCCCTTTTTGGCCAAGTGCATCATTGTGGACGTTCTGCCTCTTTTCCTATGCTTTCAATGCAATTCCAGTCTACCTCCTGAAATCGGTTTCCTGCAATTCTGCCCCGCTTTCAAGTCCTCTTGGCAGCCTTACTTCAGTATATTTTTGGACGATAGCTGTCATTTATAACTCTGCAGGTTTGTGAATTACAGTGCCCCTGAGCTCCTTTCTTCAACTCGCTTTCTTTTGAGCTGGCTGCAACACCGCAGGATGGCTTCAGGCCCTAATCTTGTTCCAGCACGGCACGCTGAGCCTTTGGTTAATTCCTCTTCCTGGTGGGAAATGAGAGTTAAATTTGCCCGTCCAGAAACCTCCAGCAAGTCTCTCATTGGTTCTCGCTATCCTGTTCATCTTCCGCTGAAATTGCAAACTGGGCCAAACAGGAGGTTAAAGGGACTGACTCTCCAAGTCAGTAGAGTGTTAGTAAAGCGACTGGAATGTTGCACCCGAGTACCAGGGTACGAAAACTGAGACATATTTGAACACGTCTCCCGATCACATGGTTGATCATACTCTGGGTTCCACATGCATGTTTTAGCTGTAGGAAGAATACTTTAAACCTGGGTAGTTGAAACCCGTGGAATGGGTACCATGCAATATGACTTCAAAGGGTCTTCATTTGCTCACCGAACCTCTCCAATCCTATCACTGCTGCGTTTATGCCCCTGTACACACGCTTGATTCTCTTTCGGAGACATAGCAATCCATAGGTTTTAAGATACTTACTAGTCAGGTACATTCTTAGGCGTTTAATATGGGGTGTTGAGTCCATTTCGTTGAGCAAGGAGTAGCTCTTGTCTATTCCATATTTGGCTTAAGGAACTTTATCTGTGCTCATTTCAATCTCTGGTTTTATGCAGCACCCCAACTCACCTTTCCACTTAAGCAAGCATAAGTTGGTTTTCTAAATTTGAGACCCTGTTCTGTTTTGGAATTCAGTTCCTGTGTAGCCAAGTTTACATTCTGTGTATTACTGATATCTTATGATGTTTCTTTTTCTGTGTGACTTATTTCAGTTAGAATCATCATACCTGAATCCACTCATTGTGCTGCTAAGGGCCTGATGACATAGATTTCATTGCTGAGTGATATTGCTTTGTAAGTAAATACCACAAGTTCTTTATCCATTTTTCACTTTCTGAGATGTTGAACTTGTACTGTAAACGAGGTTCTTGTAAACAGAGCCGTTCCAAACTTTGGGGTGGCTGTGTCTTTTTGATTTTAATTTCCCTAAGCTATAGGACCATAAGTGGAAGTGCCCTAGGCTCTGTTGCTTTGTTTTTTAGATGTTTCATGAAACACCATACACTTCTCCGGAGTGTCTGTTGGCAATTTACATCCCGCCCATCAGCATAACAAGGCTCCCAGTTCTCCATGGCCTGTCCTGCCTTGCTGGATTTTACACTTTTTTCAGATGGCCCTTTTGACCGGGGGGAAGTGAGACTTCATTGTAGTGCAGATTTCCTTTGCAAGCTTGCTTGGTTGGCCAAAAAGGGCGTATGCGTTTTTTCCTGAATATATTCAGGAAAAAACGCATACGCCCTTTTTGGCCAAGTGCATCATTGTGGACGTTCTGCCTCTTTTCCTATGCTTTCAATGCAATTCCAGTCTACCTCCTGAAATCGGTTTCCTGCAATTCTGCCCCGCTTTCAAGTCCTCTTGGCAGCCTTACTTCAGTATATTTTTGGACGATAGCTGTCATTTATAACTCTGCAGGTTTGTGAATTACAGTGCCCCTGAGCTCCTTTCTTCAACTCGCTTTCTTTTGAGCTGGCCGCAACACCGCAGGATGGCTTCAGGCTCTAAACTGGTTCCGGCACGGCACACTGAGCCTTTGGTTATTTCCTCTTCCTGGTGGGAAATGAGAGTTAAATTTGCCCGTCCAGACAACTCCAGCTAGTCTCTCATTGGTTCTCCCTATTCCTGTTCATCTTCCGCAGAAATTGCAAACTGGGCCAAACAGGAGGTTAAAGGCGCTGACTCTCCAAGTCGGGAGAGTGTTAGTAAAGAATCTGGAATGTTGCACCCGAGTACCAGGGGAGGAAAACTGAGACATATTTGAACACGTCTCCCGTTCACACGGTTGATCATACTCTGGGTTCCACATGCATGTTTTAGCTGAAGGAAGAATACCTTAAACCTGGAGAGTTGAGACCCGTGTAATGGGTACCATGCAAATTGACTTCAAAGGGTCTTCATTTGCTCACCGAACCTCTCCAATCCTATCACTGCTGCGTTTATGCCCCTGTACACACGCTTGATTCTCTTTTGGAGACATAGCAATCCATAGGTTTTAAGATACTTACTAGTCAGGTACATTCTTAGGCGTTTAATATGGGGTGTTGAGTCCATTTCGTTGAGCAAGGAGTAGCTCTTGTCTATTCCATATTTGGCTTAAGGAACTTTATCTGTGCTCATTTCAATCTCTGGTTTTATGCAGCACCCCAACTCACCTTTCCCCTTAAGCAAGCATAAGTTGGTTTTCTAAATTTGAGACCCTGTTCTGTTCTGTAATTCAGTTCCTGTGTAGCCAAGTTTACATTCCGTGTATTACTGATATCTTATGATGTTTCTTTTTCTGTGTGACTTATTTCAGTTAGAATCATCATACCTGAATCCACTCATTGTGCTGCTAAGGGCCTGATGACATAGATTTCATTGCTGAGTGATATTGCTTTGCAAGAAAATACCACAACTTCTTTATCCATTTTTCACTTTCTGAGATGTTGAACTTGTACTGTAAACGAGGTTCTTGTAAACAGAGGCGTCCCAAACTTTGGGGTGGCTGTGTCTTTTTGATTTTAATTTCCCTAAGCTATAGGACCATAAGTGGAAGTGCCCTAGGCTCTGTTGCTTTGTTTTTTAGATGTTTCATGAAACACCATACACTTCTCCGGAGTGTCTGTTGGCAATTTACATCCCGCCCATCAGCATAACAAGGCTCCCAGTTCTCCATGGCCTGTCCTGCCTTGCTGGATTTTACACTTTTTTCAGATGGCCCTTTTGACCGGGGGGAAGTGAGACTTCATTGTAGTGCAGATTTCCTTTGCAAGCTTGCTTGGTTGGCCAAAAAGGGCGTATGCGTTTTTTCCTGAATATATTCAGGAAAAAACGCATACGCCCTTTTTGGCCAAGTGCATCATTGTGGACGTTCTGCCTCTTTTCCTATGCTTTCAATGCAATTCCAGTCTACCTCCTGAAATCGGTTTCCTGCAATTCTGCCCCGCTTTCAAGTCCTCTTGGCAGCCTTACTTCAGTATATTTTTGGACGATAGCTGTCATTTATAACTCTGCAGGTTTGTGAATTACAGTGCCCCTGAGCTCCTTTCTTCAACTCGCTTTCTTTTGAGCTGGCCGCAACACCGCAGGATGGCTTCAGGCTCTAAACTGGTTCCGGCACGGCACACTGAGCCTTTGGTTATTTCCTCTTCCTGGTGGGAAATGAGAGTTAAATTTGCCCGTCCAGACAACTCCAGCTAGTCTCTCATTGGTTCTCCCTATTCCTGTTCATCTTCCGCAGAAATTGCAAACTGGGCCAAACAGGAGGTTAAAGGCGCTGACTCTCCAAGTCGGGAGAGTGTTAGTAAAGAATCTGGAATGTTGCACCCGAGTACCAGGGGAGGAAAACTGAGACATATTTGAACACGTCTCCCGTTCACACGGTTGATCATACTCTGGGTTCCACATGCATGTTTTAGCTGAAGGAAGAATACCTTAAACCTGGAGAGTTGAGACCCGTGTAATGGGTACCATGCAAATTGACTTCAAAGGGTCTTCATTTGCTCACCGAACCTCTCCAATCCTATCACTGCTGCGTTTATGCCCCTGTACACACGCTTGATTCTCTTTTGGAGACATAGCAATCCATAGGTTTTAAGATACTTACTAGTCAGGTACATTCTTAGGCGTTTAATATGGGGTGTTGAGTCCATTTCGTTGAGCAAGGAGTAGCTCTTGTCTATTCCATATTTGGCTTAAGGAACTTTATCTGTGCTCATTTCAATCTCTGGTTTTATGCAGCACCCCAACTCACCTTTCCCCTTAAGCAAGCATAAGTTGGTTTTCTAAATTTGAGACCCTGTTCTGTTCTGTAATTCAGTTCCTCTGTAGCCAAGTTTACATTCCGTGTATTACTGATACCTTATGATGTTTCATTTTCTGTGTGACTTATTTCAGTTAGAATCATAATACCTGAATCCACTCATTGTGCTGCTAAGGGCCTGATGACATAGATTTCATTGCTGAGTGATATTGCTTTGCAAGTAAATACCACAACTTCTTTATCCATTTTTCACTTTCTGCGATGTTGAACTTGTACTGTAAACGAGGTTCTTGTAACCAGAGGCGTCCCAAACTTTGGGGTGGCTGTGTCTTTTTGATTTTAATTTCCCTAAGCTATAGGACCATAAGTGGAAGTGCCCTAGGCTCTGTTGCTTTGTTTTTTAGATGTATCAGGAAACACCATACACTTCTCCCGAGTGTCTGTTGGCAATTTACATCCCGCCCATCAGCATAACAAGGCTCCCAGTTCTCCATGGCCTGTCCTGCCTTGCTGGATTTTACACTTTTTTCAGATGGCCCTTTTTGACCGGGGGAAAGTGAGACTTCATTGTAGTGCAGATTTCCTTTGCAAGCTTGCTTGGTTGGCCAAAAAGGGCGTATGCGTTTTTTCCTGAATATATTCAGGAAAAAACGCATACGCCCTTTTTGGCCAAGTGCATCATTGTGGACGTTCTGCCTCTTTTCCTATGCTTTCAATGCAATTCCAGTCTACCTCCTGAAATTGGTTTCCTGCAATTCTGCCCCGCTTTCAATCCTCTTGGCAGCCTTACTTCAGTATATTTTTGGATGATAGCTGTCATTTATAACTCTGCAGGTTTGTGAATTACAGTGCCCCTGAGCTCCTTTCTTCAACTCGCTTTCTTTTGAGCTGGCCGCAACACCGCAGTGTGGCTTCAGGCTCTAATCTGGTTCCGGCACGGCACACTGAGCCTTTGGTTAATTCCTCTTCCTGGTGGGAAATGAGAGTTAAATTTGCCCGTCCAGACACCTCCAGCTAGTCTCTCATTGGTTCTCCCTATTATTGTTCATCTTCCGCAGAAATTGCAAACTGGGCCAAACAGGAGGTTATAGGCGCTGACTCTCCAATTCGGGAGAGTGTTAGTAAAGAATCTGGAATGTTGCACCTGAGTACCAGGGGAGGAAAACTGAGACATATTTGAACACGTCTCCCGTTCACACGGTTGATCATACTCTGGGTTCCACATGCATGTTTTAGCTGAAGGAAGAATACCTTAAACCTGGAGAGTTGAGACCCTTGTAATGGGTACCATGCAAATTGACTTCAAAGGGTCTTCATTTGCTCACCGAACCTCTCCAATCCTATCACTGCTGCGTTTATTCCCCTGTACAAACGCCTGATACTCTTTTGGAGACATAACAATCCATAGGTTTTAAGATACTTACTAGTCAGGTACATTCTTAGGCGTTTAATATGGGGTGTTGAGTCCATTTCGTTGAGCAAGGAGTAGCTCTTGTCTATTCCATATTTGGCTTAAGGAACTTTATCTGTGCTCATTTCAATCTCTGTTTTTATGCAGCACCCCAACTCACCTTTCCCCTTAAGCAAGCATAAGTTGGTTTTCTAAATTTGAGACCCTGTTCTGTTTTGGAATTCAGTTCCTGTGTAGCCAAGTTTACATTCCGTGTATTAGTGATATCTTATGATGTTTCTTTTTCTGTGTGACTTTTTTCAGTTAGAATCATCATACCTGAATCCACTCATTGTGCTGCTAAGGGCCTGATGACATAGATTTCATTGCTGAGTGATATTGCTTTGCAAGTAAATACCACAACTTCTTTATCCATTTTTCACTTTCTGCGATGTTGAACTTGTACTGTAAACGAGCTTCTTGTAAACAGAGGCGTCCCAAACTTTGGGGTGGCTGTGTCTTTTTGATTTTAATTTCCCTAAGCTATAGGACCATAAGTGGAAGTGCCCTAGGCTCTGTTGCTTTGTTTTTTAGATGTTTCAGGAAACACCATACACTTCTCCCGAGTGTCTGTTGGCAATTTACATCCCGCCCAGCAGCATAACAAGGCTCCCAGTTCTCCATGGCCTGTCCTGCCTTTCTGGATTTTACACTTTTTTCAGATGGCCCTTTTGACCGGGGGGAAGTGAGACTTCATTGTAGTGCAGATTTCCTTTGCAAGCTTGCTTGGTTGGCCAAAAAGGGCGTATGCGTTTTTTCCTGAATATATTCAGGAAAAAACGCATACGCCCTTTTTGGCCAAGTGCATCATTGTGGACGTTCTGCCTCTTTTCCTATGCTTTCAATGCAATTCCAGTCTACCTCCTGAAATCGGTTTCCTGCAATTCTGCCCCGCTTTCAAGTCCTCTTGGCAGCCTTACTTCAGTATATTTTTGGACGATAGCTGTCATTTATAACTCTGCAGGTTTGTGAATTACAGTGCCCCTGAGCTCCTTTCTTCAACTCGCTTTCTTTTGAGCTGGCTGCAACACCGCAGGATGGCTTCAGGCCCTAATCTTGTTCCAGCACGGCACGCTGAGCCTTTGGTTAATTCCTCTTCCTGGTGGGAAATGAGAGTTAAATTTGCCCGTCCAGAAACCTCCAGCAAGTCTCTCATTGGTTCTCGCTATTCTGTTCATCTTCCGCTGAAATTGCAAACTGGGCCAAACAGGAGGTTAAAGGGACTGACTCTCCAAGTCAGTAGAGTGTTAGTAAAGCGACTGGAATGTTGCACCCGAGTACCAGGGTACGAAAACTGAGACATATTTGAACACGTCTCCCGATCACATGGTTGATCATACTCTGGGTTCCACATGCATGTTTTAGCTGTAGGAAGAATACTTTAAACCTGGGTAGTTGAAACCCGTGGAATGGGTACCATGCAATATGACTTCAAAGGGTCTTCATTTGCTCACCGAACCTCTCCAATCCTATCACTGCTGCGTTTATGCTCCTGTACACACGCTTGATTCTCTTTCGGAGACATAGCAATCCATAGGTTTTAAGATACTTACTAGTCAGGTACATTCTTAGGCGTTTAATATGGGGTGTTGAGTCCATTTCGTTGAGCAAGGAGTAGCTCTTGTCTATTCCATATTTGGCTTAAGGAACTTTATCTGTGCTCATTTCAATCTCTGTTTTTATGCAGCACCCCAACTCACCTTTCCCCTTAAGCAAGCATAAGTTGGTTTTCTAAATATGAGACCCTGTTCTGTTTTGGAATTCAGTTCCTGTGTAGCCAAGTTTACATTCCGTGTATTAGTGATATCTTATGATGTTTCTTTTTCTGTGTGACTTTTTTCAGTTAGAATCATCATACCTGAATCCACTCATTGTGCTGCTAAGGGCCTGATGACATAGATTTCATTGCTGAGTGATATTGCTTTGTAAGTAAATACCACAACTTCTTTATCCATTTTTCACTTTCTGCGATGTTGAACTTGTACTGTAAACGAGGTTCTTGTAAACAGAGGCGTCCCAAACTTTGGGGTGGCTGTGTCTTTTTGATTTTAATTTCCCTAAGCTATAGGACCATAAGTGGAAGTGCCCTAGGCTCTGTTGCTTTGTTTTTTAGATGTTTCAGGAAACACCATACACTTCTCCCGAGTGTCTGTTGGCAATTTACATCCCGCCCAGCAGCATAACAAGGCTCCCAGTTCTCCATGGCCTGTCCTGCCTTTCTGGATTTTACACTTTTTTCAGATGGCCCTTTTGACCGGGGGGAAGTGAGACTTCATTGTAGTGCAGATTTCCTTTGCAAGCTTGCTTGGTTGGCCAAAAAGGGCGTATGCATTTTTTCCTGAATATATTCAGGAAAAAACGCATACGCCCTTTTTGGCCAAGTGCATCATTGTGGACGTTCTGCCTCTTTTCCTATGCTTTCAATGCAATTCCAGTCTACCTCCTGAAATCGGTTTCCTGCAATTCTGCCCCGCTTTCAAGTCCTCTTGGCAGCCTTACTTCAGTATATTTTTGGACGATAGCTGTCATTTATAACTCTGCAGGTTTGTGAATTACAGTGCCCCTGAGCTCCTTTCTTCAACTCGCTTTCTTTTGAGCTGGCCGCAACACCGCAGGATGGCTTCAGGCTCTAAACTGGTTCCGGCACGGCACACTGAGCCTTTGGTTATTTCCTCTTCCTGGTGGGAAATGAGAGTTAAATTTGCCCGTCCAGACAACTCCAGCTAGTCTCTCATTGGTTCTCCCTATTCCTGTTCATCTTCCGCAGAAATTGCAAACTGGGCCAAACAGGAGGTTAAAGGCGCTGACTCTCCAAGTCGGGAGAGTGTTAGTAAAGAATCTGGAATGTTGCACCCGAGTACCAGGGGAGGAAAACTGAGACATATTTGAACACGTCTCCCGTTCACACGGTTGATCATACTCTGGGTTCCACATGCATGTTTTAGCTGAAGGAAGAATACCTTAAACCTGGAGAGTTGAGACCCGTGTAATGGGTACCATGCAAATTGACTTCAAAGGGTCTTCATTTGCTCACCGAACCTCTCCAATCCTATCACTGCTGCGTTTATGCCCCTGTACACACGCTTGATTCTCTTTCGGAGACATAGCAATCCATAGGTTTTAAGATACTTACTAGTCAGGTACATTCTTAGGCGTTTAATATGGGGTGTTGAGTCCATTTCGTTGAGCAAGGAGTAGCTCTTGTCTATTCCATATTTGGCTTAAGGAACTTTATCTGTGCTCATTTCAATCTCTGGTTTTATGCAGCACCCCAACTCACCTTTCCCCTTAAGCAAGCATAAGTTGGTTTTCTAAATTTGAGACCCTGTTCTGTTCTGTAATTCAGTTCCTGTGTAGCCAAGTTTACATTCCGTGTATTACTGATACCTTATGATGTTTCATTTTCTGTGTGACTTATTTCAGATAGAATCATAATACCTGAATCCACTCATTGTGCTGCTAAGGGCCTGATGACATAGATTTCATTGCTGAGTGATATTGCTTTGCAAGTAAATACCACAACTTCTTTATCCATTTTTCACTTTCTGCGATGTTGAACTTGTACTGTAAACGAGGTTCTTGTAACCAGAGGCGTCCCAAACTTTGGGGTGGCTGTGTCTTTTTGATTTTAATTTCCCTAAGCTATAGGACCATAAGTGGAAGTGCCCTAGGCTCTGTTGCTTTGTTTTTTAGATGTTTCAGGAAACACCATACACTTCTCCCGAGTGTCTGTTGGCAATTTACATCCCGCCCATCAGCATAACAAGGCTCCCATTTCTCCATGGCCTGTCCTGCCTTGCTGGATTTTACACTTTTTTCAGATGGCCCTTTTGACCGGGGGAAAGTGAGACTTCATTGTAGTGCAGATTTCCTTTGCAAGCTTGCTTGGTTGGCCAAAAAGGGCGTATGCGTTTTTTCCTGAATATATTCAGGAAAAAACGCATACGCCCTTTTTGGCCAAGTGCATCATTGTGGACGTTCTGCCTCTTTTCCTATGCTTTCAATGCAATTCCAGTCTACCTCCTGAAATTGGTTTCCTGCAATTCTGCCCCGCTTTCAATCCTCTTGGCAGCCTTACTTCAGTATATTTTTGGATGATAGCTGTCATTTATAACTCTGCAGGTTTGTGAATTACAGTGCCCCTGAGCTCCTTTCTTCAACTCGCTTTCTTTTGAGCTGGCCGCAACACCGCAGTGTGGCTTCAGGCTCTAATCTGGTTCCGGCACGGCACACTGAGCCTTTGGTTAATTCCTCTTCCTGGTGGGAAATGAGAGTTAAATTTGCCCGTCCAGACACCTCCAGCTAGTCTCTCATTGGTTCTCCCTATTATTGTTCATCTTCCGCAGAAATTGCAAACTGGGCCAAACAGGAGGTTATAGGCGCTGACTCTCCAATTCGGGAGAGTGTTAGTAAAGAATCTGGAATGTTGCACCTGAGTACCAGGGGAGGAAAACTGAGACATATTTGAACACGTCTCCCATTCACACGGTTGATCATACTCTGGGTTCCACATGCATGTTTTAGCTGAAGGAAGAATACCTTAAACCTGGAGAGTTGAGACCCTTGTAATGGGTACCATGCAAATTGACTTCAAAGGGTCTTCATTTGCTCACCGAACCTCTCCAATCCTATCACTGCTGCGTTTATTCCCCTGTACAAACGCCTGATACTCTTTTGGAGACATAACAATCCATAGGTTTTAAGATACTTACTAGTCAGGTACATTCTTAGGCGTTTAATATGGGGTGTTGAGTCCATTTCGTTGAGCAAGGAGTAGCTCTTGTCTATTCCATATTTGGCTTAAGGAACTTTATCTGTGCTCATTTCAATCTCTGTTTTTATGCAGCACCCCAACTCACCTTTCCCCTTAAGCAAGCATAAGTTGGTTTTCTAAATTTGAGACCCTGTTCTGTTTTGGAATTCAGTTCCTGTGTAGCCAAGTTTACATTCCGTGTATTAGTGATATCTTATGATGTTTCTTTTTCTGTGTGACTTTTTTCAGTTAGAATCATCATACCTGAATCCACTCATTGTGCTGCTAAGGGCCTGATGACATAGATTTCATTGCTGAGTGATATTGCTTTGTAAGTAAATACCACAACTTCTTTATCCATTTTTCAGTTTCTGCGATGTTGAACTTGTACTGTAAACGAGGTTCTTGTAAACAGAGGCGTCCCAAACTTTGGGGTGGCTGTGTCTTTTTGATTTTAATTTCCCTAAGCTATAGGACCATAAGTGGAAGTGCCCTAGGCTCTGTTGCTTTGTTTTTTAGATGTTTCAGGAAACACCATACACTTCTCCCGAGTGTCTGTTGGCAATTTACATCCCGCCCATCAGCATAACAAGGCTCCCAGTTCTCCATGGCCTGTCCTGCCTTTCTGGATTTTACACTTTTTTCAGATGGCCCTTTTGACCGGGGGGAAGTGAGACTTCATTGTAGTGCAGATTTCCTTTGCAAGCTTGCTTGGTTGGCCAAAAAGGGCGTATGCGTTTTTTCCTGAATATATTCAGGAAAAAACGCATACGCCCTTTTTGGCCAAGTGCATCATTGTGGACGTTCTGCCTCTTTTCCTATGCTTTCAATGCAATTCCAGTCTACCTCCTGAAATCGGTTTCCTGCAATTCTGCCCCGCTTTCAGGTCCTCTTGGCAGCCTTACTTTAGTCTATTTTTGGATGATAGCTGTCATTTATAACTGTGCAGGTTTGTGAATTACAGTGCCCCTGAGCTCCTTTCTTCAACTCGCTTTCTTGTGACCTGGCCGCAACACCGCAGGATGGCTTCAGGCCCTAATCTTGTTCCAGCACGGCACGCTGAGCCTTTGGATAATTCCTCTTCCTGGTGGGAAATGAGAGTTAAATTTGCCCGTCCAGACACCTCCAGCTAGTCTCTCATTGGTTCTCGCTATTCCTGTTCATCTTCCGCAGAAATTGCAAACTGGGCTAAACAGGAGGTTAAAGGGACTGACTCTCCTAGTCGGGAGAGTGTTAGTAAAGCGTCTGGAATGTTGCACCCGAGTACCAGGGTACGAAAACTGAGACATATTTGAACACGTCTCCCGATCACATGGTTGATCATACTCTGGGTTCCACATGCATGTTTTAGCTGAAGGAAGAATACCTTAAACCTGGAGAGTTGAGACCCGTGTAATGGGTACCATGCAAATTGACTTCAAAGGGTCTTCATTTGCTCACCGAACCTCTCCAAACCTATCACTGCTGCATTTATGCCCCTGTACACACGCTTGATTCTCTTTCGGAGACATAGCAATCCATAGGTTTTAAGATACTTACTAGTCAGGTACATTCTTAGGCGTTTAATATGGGGTGTTGAGTCCATTTCATTGAGCAAGGAGTAGCTCTTGTCTATTCCATATTTGGCTTAAAGAACTTTATCTGTGCTCATTTCAATCTCTGGTTTTATGCAGCACCCCAACTCACCTTTCCCCTTAAGCAAGCATAAGTTGGTTTTCTAAATTTGAGACGCTGTTCTGTTTTGGAATTCAGTTCCTGTGTAGCCAAGTTTACATTCTGTGTATTACTGATATCTTATGATGTTTCTTTTTCTGTGTGACTTATTTCAGTTAGAATCATCATACCTGAATCCACTCATTGTGCTGCTAAGGGCCTGATGACATAGATTTCATTGCTGAGTGATATTGCTTTGTAAGTAAATACCACAAGTTCTTTATCCATTTTTCACTTTCTGAGATGTTGAACTTGTACTGTAAACGAGGTTCTTGTAAACAGAGCCGTTCCAAACTTTGGGGTGGCTGTGTCTTTTTGATTTTAATTTCCCTAAGCTATAGGACCATAAGTGGAAGTGCCCTAGGCTCTGTTGCTTTGTTTTTTAGATGTTTCATGAAACACCATACACTTCTCCGGAGTGTCTGTTGGCAATTTACATCCCGCCCATCAGCATAACAAGGCTCCCAGTTCTCCATGGCCTGTCCTGCCTTGCTGGATTTTACACTTTTTTCAGATGGCCCTTTTGACCGGGGGGAAGTGAGACTTCATTGTAGTGCAGATTTCCTTTGCAAGCTTGCTTGGTTGGCCAAAAAGGGCGTATGCGTTTTTTCCTGAATATATTCAGGAAAAAACGCATACGCCCTTTTTGGCCAAGTGCATCATTGTGGACGTTCTGCCTCTTTTCCTATGCTTTCAATGCAATTCCAGTCTACCTCCTGAAATCGGTTTCCTGCAATTCTGCCCCGCTTTCAAGTCCTCTTGGCAGCCTTACTTCAGTATATTTTTGGACGATAGCTGTCATTTATAACTCTGCAGGTTTGTGAATTACAGTGCCCCTGAGCTCCTTTCTTCAACTCGCTTTCTTTTGAGCTGGCCGCAACACCGCAGGATGGCTTCAGGCTCTAAACTGGTTCCGGCACGGCACACTGAGCCTTTGGTTATTTCCTCTTCCTGGTGGGAAATGAGAGTTAAATTTGCCCGTCCAGACAACTCCAGCTAGTCTCTCATTGGTTCTCCCTATTCCTGTTCATCTTCCGCAGAAATTGCAAACTGGGCCAAACAGGAGGTTAAAGGCGCTGACTCTCCAAGTCGGGAGAGTGTTAGTAAAGAATCTGGAATGTTGCACCCGAGTACCAGGGGAGGAAAACTGAGACATATTTGAACACGTCTCCCGTTCACACGGTTGATCATACTCTGGGTTCCACATGCATGTTTTAGCTGAAGGAAGAATACCTTAAACCTGGAGAGTTGAGACCCGTGTAATGGGTACCATGCAAATTGACTTCAAAGGGTCTTCATTTGCTCACCGAACCTCTCCAATCCTATCACTGCTGCGTTTATGCCCCTGTACACACGCTTGATTCTCTTTTGGAGACATAGCAATCCATAGGTTTTAAGATACTTACTAGTCAGGTACATTCTTAGGCGTTTAATATGGGGTGTTGAGTCCATTTCGTTGAGCAAGGAGTAGCTCTTGTCTATTCCATATTTGGCTTAAGGAACTTTATCTGTGCTCATTTCAATCTCTGGTTTTATGCAGCACCCCAACTCACCTTTCCCCTTAAGCAAGCATAAGTTGGTTTTCTAAATTTGAGACCCTGTTCTGTTCTGTAATTCAGTTCCTGTGTAGCCAAGTTTACATTCCGTGTATTACTGATATCTTATGATGTTTCTTTTTCTGTGTGACTTATTTCAGTTAGAATCATCATACCTGAATCCACTCATTGTGCTGCTAAGGGCCTGATGACATAGATTTCATTGCTGAGTGATATTGCTTTGCAAGAAAATACCACAACTTCTTTATCCATTTTTCACTTTCTGAGATGTTGAACTTGTACTGTAAACGAGGTTCTTGTAAACAGAGGCGTCCCAAACTTTGGGGTGGCTGTGTCTTTTTGATTTTAATTTCCCTAAGCTATAGGACCATAAGTGGAAGTGCCCTAGGCTCTGTTGCTTTGTTTTTTAGATGTTTCATGAAACACCATACACTTCTCCGGAGTGTCTGTTGGCAATTTACATCCCGCCCATCAGCATAACAAGGCTCCCAGTTCTCCATGGCCTGTCCTGCCTTGCTGGATTTTACACTTTTTTCAGATGGCCCTTTTGACCGGGGGGAAGTGAGACTTCATTGTAGTGCAGATTTCCTTTGCAAGCTTGCTTGGTTGGCCAAAAAGGGCGTATGCGTTTTTTCCTGAATATATTCAGGAAAAAACGCATACGCCCTTTTTGGCCAAGTGCATCATTGTGGACGTTCTGCCTCTTTTCCTATGCTTTCAATGCAATTCCAGTCTACCTCCTGAAATCGGTTTCCTGCAATTCTGCCCCGCTTTCAAGTCCTCTTGGCAGCCTTACTTCAGTATATTTTTGGACGATAGCTGTCATTTATAACTCTGCAGGTTTGTGAATTACAGTGCCCCTGAGCTCCTTTCTTCAACTCGCTTTCTTTTGAGCTGGCCGCAACACCGCAGGATGGCTTCAGGCTCTAAACTGGTTCCGGCACGGCACACTGAGCCTTTGGTTATTTCCTCTTCCTGGTGGGAAATGAGAGTTAAATTTGCCCGTCCAGACAACTCCAGCTAGTCTCTCATTGGTTCTCCCTATTCCTGTTCATCTTCCGCAGAAATTGCAAACTGGGCCAAACAGGAGGTTAAAGGCGCTGACTCTCCAAGTCGGGAGAGTGTTAGTAAAGAATCTGGAATGTTGCACCCGAGTACCAGGGGAGGAAAACTGAGACATATTTGAACACGTCTCCCGTTCACACGGTTGATCATACTCTGGGTTCCACATGCATGTTTTAGCTGAAGGAAGAATACCTTAAACCTGGAGAGTTGAGACCCGTGTAATGGGTACCATGCAAATTGACTTCAAAGGGTCTTCATTTGCTCACCGAACCTCTCCAATCCTATCACTGCTGCGTTTATGCCCCTGTACACACGCTTGATTCTCTTTTGGAGACATAGCAATCCATAGGTTTTAAGATACTTACTAGTCAGGTACATTCTTAGGCGTTTAATATGGGGTGTTGAGTCCATTTCGTTGAGCAAGGAGTAGCTCTTGTCTATTCCATATTTGGCTTAAGGAACTTTATCTGTGCTCATTTCAATCTCTGGTTTTATGCAGCACCCCAACTCACCTTTCCCCTTAAGCAAGCATAAGTTGGTTTTCTAAATTTGAGACCCTGTTCTGTTCTGTAATTCAGTTCCTCTGTAGCCAAGTTTACATTCCGTGTATTACTGATACCTTATGATGTTTCATTTTCTGTGTGACTTATTTCAGTTAGAATCATAATACCTGAATCCACTCATTGTGCTGCTAAGGGCCTGATGACATAGATTTCATTGCTGAGTGATATTGCTTTGCAAGTAAATACCACAACTTCTTTATCCATTTTTCACTTTCTGCGATGTTGAACTTGTACTGTAAACGAGGTTCTTGTAACCAGAGGCGTCCCAAACTTTGGGGTGGCTGTGTCTTTTTGATTTTAATTTCCCTAAGCTATAGGACCATAAGTGGAAGTGCCCTAGGCTCTGTTGCTTTGTTTTTTAGATGTATCAGGAAACACCATACACTTCTCCCGAGTGTCTGTTGGCAATTTACATCCCGCCCATCAGCATAACAAGGCTCCCAGTTCTCCATGGCCTGTCCTGCCTTGCTGGATTTTACACTTTTTTCAGATGGCCCTTTTTGACCGGGGGAAAGTGAGACTTCATTGTAGTGCAGATTTCCTTTGCAAGCTTGCTTGGTTGGCCAAAAAGGGCGTATGCGTTTTTTCCTGAATATATTCAGGAAAAAACGCATACGCCCTTTTTGGCCAAGTGCATCATTGTGGACGTTCTGCCTCTTTTCCTATGCTTTCAATGCAATTCCAGTCTACCTCCTGAAATTGGTTTCCTGCAATTCTGCCCCGCTTTCAATCCTCTTGGCAGCCTTACTTCAGTATATTTTTGGATGATAGCTGTCATTTATAACTCTGCAGGTTTGTGAATTACAGTGCCCCTGAGCTCCTTTCTTCAACTCGCTTTCTTTTGAGCTGGCCGCAACACCGCAGTGTGGCTTCAGGCTCTAATCTGGTTCCGGCACGGCACACTGAGCCTTTGGTTAATTCCTCTTCCTGGTGGGAAATGAGAGTTAAATTTGCCCGTCCAGACACCTCCAGCTAGTCTCTCATTGGTTCTCCCTATTATTGTTCATCTTCCGCAGAAATTGCAAACTGGGCCAAACAGGAGGTTATAGGCGCTGACTCTCCAATTCGGGAGAGTGTTAGTAAAGAATCTGGAATGTTGCACCTGAGTACCAGGGGAGGAAAACTGAGACATATTTGAACACGTCTCCCGTTCACACGGTTGATCATACTCTGGGTTCCACATGCATGTTTTAGCTGAAGGAAGAATACCTTAAACCTGGAGAGTTGAGACCCTTGTAATGGGTACCATGCAAATTGACTTCAAAGGGTCTTCATTTGCTCACCGAACCTCTCCAATCCTATCACTGCTGCGTTTATTCCCCTGTACAAACGCCTGATACTCTTTTGGAGACATAACAATCCATAGGTTTTAAGATACTTACTAGTCAGGTACATTCTTAGGCGTTTAATATGGGGTGTTGAGTCCATTTCGTTGAGCAAGGAGTAGCTCTTGTCTATTCCATATTTGGCTTAAGGAACTTTATCTGTGCTCATTTCAATCTCTGGTATTATGCAGCACCCCAACTCACCTTTCCCCTTAAGCAAGCATAAGTTGGTTTTCTAAATTTGAGACCCTGTTCTGTTTTGGAATTCAGTTCCTGTGTAGCCAAGTTTACATTCCGTGTATTAGTGATATCTTATGATGTTTCTTTTTCTGTGTGACTTTTTTCAGTTAGAATCATCATACCTGAATCCACTCATTGTGCTGCTAAGGGCCTGATGACATAGATTTCATTGCTGAGTGATATTGCTTTGCAAGTAAATACCACAACTTCTTTATCCATTTTTCACTTTCTGCGATGTTGAACTTGTACTGTAAACGAGCTTCTTGTAAACAGAGGCGTCCCAAACTTTGGGGTGGCTGTGTCTTTTTGATTTTAATTTCCCTAAGCTATAGGACCATAAGTGGAAGTGCCCTAGGCTCTGTTGCTTTGTTTTTTAGATGTTTCAGGAAACACCATACACTTCTCCCGAGTGTCTGTTGGCAATTTACATCCCGCCCAGCAGCATAACAAGGCTCCCAGTTCTCCATGGCCTGTCCTGCCTTTCTGGATTTTACACTTTTTTCAGATGGCCCTTTTGACCGGGGGGAAGTGAGACTTCATTGTAGTGCAGATTTCCTTTGCAAGCTTGCTTGGTTGGCCAAAAAGGGCGTATGCGTTTTTTCCTGAATATATTCAGGAAAAAACGCATACGCCCTTTTTGGCCAAGTGCATCATTGTGGACGTTCTGCCTCTTTTCCTATGCTTTCAATGCAATTCCAGTCTACCTCCTGAAATCGGTTTCCTGCAATTCTGCCCCGCTTTCAAGTCCTCTTGGCAGCCTTACTTCAGTATATTTTTGGACGATAGCTGTCATTTATAACTCTGCAGGTTTGTGAATTACAGTGCCCCTGAGCTCCTTTCTTCAACTCGCTTTCTTTTGAGCTGGCTGCAACACCGCAGGATGGCTTCAGGCCCTAATCTTGTTCCAGCACGGCACGCTGAGCCTTTGGTTAATTCCTCTTCCTGGTGGGAAATGAGAGTTAAATTTGCCCGTCCAGAAACCTCCAGCAAGTCTCTCATTGGTTCTCGCTATTCTGTTCATCTTCCGCTGAAATTGCAAACTGGGCCAAACAGGAGGTTAAAGGGACTGACTCTCCAAGTCAGTAGAGTGTTAGTAAAGCGACTGGAATGTTGCACCCGAGTACCAGGGTACGAAAACTGAGACATATTTGAACACGTCTCCCGATCACATGGTTGATCATACTCTGGGTTCCACATGCATGTTTTAGCTGTAGGAAGAATACTTTAAACCTGGGTAGTTGAAACCCGTGGAATGGGTACCATGCAATATGACTTCAAAGGGTCTTCATTTGCTCACTGAACCTCTCCAATCCTATCACTGCTGCGTTTATGCCCCTGTACACACGCTTGATTCTCTTTTGGAGACATAGCAATCCATAGGTTTTAAGATACTTACTAGTCAGGTACATTCTTAGGCGTTTAATATGGGGTGTTGAGTCCATTTCGTTGAGCAAGGAGTAGCTCTTGTCTATTCCATATTTGGCTTAAGGAACTTTATCTGTGCTCATTTCAATCTCTGGTTTTATGCAGCACCCCAACTCACCTTTCCACTTAAGCAAGCATAAGTTGGTTTTCTAAATTTGAGACCCTGTTCTGTTTTGGAATTCAGTTCCTGTGTAGCCAAGTTTACATTCTGTGTATTACTGATATCTTATGATGTTTCTTTTTCTGTGTGACTTATTTCAGTTAGAATCATCATACCTGAATCCACTCATTGTGCTGCTAAGGGCCTGATGACATAGATTTCATTGCTGAGTGATATTGCTTTGTAAGTAAATACCACAAGTTCTTTATCCATTTTTCACTTTCTGAGATGTTGAACTTGTACTGTAAACGAGGTTCTTGTAAACAGAGCCGTTCCAAACTTTGGGGTGGCTGTGTCTTTTTGATTTTAATTTCCCTAAGCTATAGGACCATAAGTGGAAGTGCCCTAGGCTCTGTTGCTTTGTTTTTTAGATGTTTCAGGAAACACCATACACTTCTCCCGAGTGTCTGTTAGCAATTTACATCCCGCCCATCAGCATAACAAGGCTCCCAGTTCTCCATGGCCTGTCCTGCCTTGCTGGATTTTACACTTTTTTCAGATGGCCCTTTTGACCGGGGGGAAGTGAGACTTCATTGTAGTGCAGATTTCCTTTGCAAGCTTGCTTGGTTGGCCAAAAAGGGCGTATGCATTTTTTCCTGAATATATTCAGGAAAAAACGCATACGCCCTTTTTGGCCAAGTGCATCATTGTGGACGTTCTGCCTCTTTTCCTATGCTTTCAATGCAATTCCAGTCTACCTCCTGAAATCGGTTTCCTGCAATTCTGCCCCGCTTTCAAGTCCTCTTGGCAGCCTTACTTCAGTATATTTTTGGACGATAGCTGTCATTTATAACTCTGCAGGTTTGTGAATTACAGTGCCCCTGAGCTCCTTTCTTCAACTCGCTTTCTTTTGAGCTGGCCGCAACACCGCAGGATGGCTTCAGGCTCTAAACTGGTTCCGGCACGGCACACTGAGCCTTTGGTTATTTCCTCTTCCTGGTGGGAAATGAGAGTTAAATTTGCCCGTCCAGACAACTCCAGCTAGTCTCTCATTGGTTCTCCCTATTCCTGTTCATCTTCCGCAGAAATTGCAAACTGGGCCAAACAGGAGGTTAAAGGCGCTGACTCTCCAAGTCGGGAGAGTGTTAGTAAAGAATCTGGAATGTTGCACCCGAGTACCAGGGGAGGAAAACTGAGACATATTTGAACACGTCTCCCGTTCACACGGTTGATCATACTCTGGGTTCCACATGCATGTTTTAGCTGAAGGAAGAATACCTTAAACCTGGAGAGTTGAGACCCGTGTAATGGGTACCATGCAAATTGACTTCAAAGGGTCTTCATTTGCTCACCGAACCTCTCCAATCCTATCACTGCTGCGTTTATGCCCCTGTACACACGCTTGATTCTCTTTCGGAGACATAGCAATCCATAGGTTTTAAGATACTTACTAGTCAGGTACATTCTTAGGCGTTTAATATGGGGTGTTGAGTCCATTTCGTTGAGCAAGGAGTAGCTCTTGTCTATTCCATATTTGGCTTAAGGAACTTTATCTGTGCTCATTTCAATCTCTGGTTTTATGCAGCACCCCAACTCACCTTTCCCCTTAAGCAAGCATAAGTTGGTTTTCTAAATTTGAGACCCTGTTCTGTTCTGTAATTCAGTTCCTGTGTAGCCAAGTTTACATTCCGTGTATTACTGATACCTTATGATGTTTCATTTTCTGTGTGACTTATTTCAGATAGAATCATAATACCTGAATCCACTCATTGTGCTGCTAAGGGCCTGATGACATAGATTTCATTGCTGAGTGATATTGCTTTGCAAGTAAATACCACAACTTCTTTATCCATTTTTCACTTTCTGCGATGTTGAACTTGTACTGTAAACGAGGTTCTTGTAACCAGAGGCGTCCCAAACTTTGGGGTGGCTGTGTCTTTTTGATTTTAATTTCCCTAAGCTATAGGACCATAAGTGGAAGTGCCCTAGGCTCTGTTGCTTTGTTTTTTAGATGTTTCAGGAAACACCATACACTTCTCCCGAGTGTCTGTTGGCAATTTACATCCCGCCCATCAGCATAACAAGGCTCCCATTTCTCCATGGCCTGTCCTGCCTTGCTGGATTTTACACTTTTTTCAGATGGCCCTTTTGACCGGGGGAAAGTGAGACTTCATTGTAGTGCAGATTTCCTTTGCAAGCTTGCTTGGTTGGCCAAAAAGGGCGTATGCGTTTTTTCCTGAATATATTCAGGAAAAAACGCATACGCCCTTTTTGGCCAAGTGCATCATTGTGGACGTTCTGCCTCTTTTCCTATGCTTTCAATGCAATTCCAGTCTACCTCCTGAAATTGGTTTCCTGCAATTCTGCCCCGCTTTCAATCCTCTTGGCAGCCTTACTTCAGTATATTTTTGGATGATAGCTGTCATTTATAACTCTGCAGGTTTGTGAATTACAGTGCCCCTGAGCTCCTTTCTTCAACTCGCTTTCTTTTGAGCTGGCCGCAACACCGCAGTGTGGCTTCAGGCTCTAATCTGGTTCCGGCACGGCACACTGAGCCTTTGGTTAATTCCTCTTCCTGGTGGGAAATGAGAGTTAAATTTGCCCGTCCAGACACCTCCAGCTAGTCTCTCATTGGTTCTCCCTATTATTGTTCATCTTCCGCAGAAATTGCAAACTGGGCCAAACAGGAGGTTATAGGCGCTGACTCTCCAATTCGGGAGAGTGTTAGTAAAGAATCTGGAATGTTGCACCTGAGTACCAGGGGAGGAAAACTGAGACATATTTGAACACGTCTCCCATTCACACGGTTGATCATACTCTGGGTTCCACATGCATGTTTTAGCTGAAGGAAGAATACCTTAAACCTGGAGAGTTGAGACCCTTGTAATGGGTACCATGCAAATTGACTTCAAAGGGTCTTCATTTGCTCACCGAACCTCTCCAATCCTATCACTGCTGCGTTTATTCCCCTGTACAAACGCCTGATACTCTTTTGGAGACATAACAATCCATAGGTTTTAAGATACTTACTAGTCAGGTACATTCTTAGGCGTTTAATATGGGGTGTTGAGTCCATTTCGTTGAGCAAGGAGTAGCTCTTGTCTATTCCATATTTGGCTTAAGGAACTTTATCTGTGCTCATTTCAATCTCTGTTTTTATGCAGCACCCCAACTCACCTTTCCCCTTAAGCAAGCATAAGTTGGTTTTCTAAATTTGAGACCCTGTTCTGTTTTGGAATTCAGTTCCTGTGTAGCCAAGTTTACATTCCGTGTATTAGTGATATCTTATGATGTTTCTTTTTCTGTGTGACTTTTTTCAGTTAGAATCATCATACCTGAATCCACTCATTGTGCTGCTAAGGGCCTGATGACATAGATTTCATTGCTGAGTGATATTGCTTTGTAAGTAAATACCACAACTTCTTTATCCATTTTTCAGTTTCTGCGATGTTGAACTTGTACTGTAAACGAGGTTCTTGTAAACAGAGGCGTCCCAAACTTTGGGGTGGCTGTGTCTTTTTGATTTTAATTTCCCTAAGCTATAGGACCATAAGTGGAAGTGCCCTAGGCTCTGTTGCTTTGTTTTTTAGATGTTTCAGGAAACACCATACACTTCTCCCGAGTGTCTGTTGGCAATTTACATCCCGCCCATCAGCATAACAAGGCTCCCAGTTCTCCATGGCCTGTCCTGCCTTTCTGGATTTTACACTTTTTTCAGATGGCCCTTTTGACCGGGGGGAAGTGAGACTTCATTGTAGTGCAGATTTCCTTTGCAAGCTTGCTTGGTTGGCCAAAAAGGGCGTATGCGTTTTTTCCTGAATATATTCAGGAAAAAACGCATACGCCCTTTTTGGCCAAGTGCATCATTGTGGACGTTCTGCCTCTTTTCCTATGCTTTCAATGCAATTCCAGTCTACCTCCTGAAATCGGTTTCCTGCAATTCTGCCCCGCTTTCAGGTCCTCTTGGCAGCCTTACTTTAGTCTATTTTTGGATGATAGCTGTCATTTATAACTGTGCAGGTTTGTGAATTACAGTGCCCCTGAGCTCCTTTCTTCAACTCGCTTTCTTGTGACCTGGCCGCAACACCGCAGGATGGCTTCAGGCCCTAATCTTGTTCCAGCACGGCACGCTGAGCCTTTGGATAATTCCTCTTCCTGGTGGGAAATGAGAGTTAAATTTGCCCGTCCAGACACCTCCAGCTAGTCTCTCATTGGTTCTCGCTATTCCTGTTCATCTTCCGCAGAAATTGCAAACTGGGCTAAACAGGAGGTTAAAGGGACTGACTCTCCTAGTCGGGAGAGTGTTAGTAAAGCGTCTGGAATGTTGCACCCGAGTACCAGGGTACGAAAACTGAGACATATTTGAACACGTCTCCCGATCACATGGTTGATCATACTCTGGGTTCCACATGCATGTTTTAGCTGAAGGAAGAATACCTTAAACCTGGAGAGTTGAGACCCGTGTAATGGGTACCATGCAAATTGACTTCAAAGGGTCTTCATTTGCTCACCGAACCTCTCCAAACCTATCACTGCTGCGTTTATGCCCCTGTACACACGCTTGATTCTCTTTCGGAGACATAGCAATCCATAGGTTTTAAGATACTTACTAGTCAGGTACATTCTTAGGCGTTTAATATGGGGTGTTGAGTCCATTTCATTGAGCAAGGAGTAGCTCTTGTCTATTCCATATTTGGCTTAAAGAACTTTATCTGTGCTCATTTCAATCTCTGGTTTTATGCAGCACCCCAACTCACCTTTCCCCTTAAGCAAGCATAAGTTGGTTTTCTAAATTTGAGACGCTGTTCTGTTTTGGAATTCAGTTCCTGTGTAGCCAAGTTTACATTCCGTGTATTACTGATATCTTATGATGTTTCTTTTTCTGTGTGACTTATTTCAGTTAGAATCATCATACCTGAATCCACTCATTGTGCTGCTAAGGGCCTGATGACATAGATTTCATTGCTGTGTGATATTGCTTTGTAAGTAAATACCACAAGTTCTTTATCCATTTTTCACTTTCTTCGATGTTGAACTTGTACTGTAAACGAGGTTCTTGTAAACAGAGCCGTTCCAAACTTTGGGGTGGCTGTGTCTTTTTGATTTTAATTTCCCTAAGCTATAGGACCATAAGTGGAAGTGCCCTAGGCTCTGTTGCTTTGTTTTTTAGATGTTTCAGGAAACACCATACACTTCTCCCGAGTGTCTGTTGGCAATTTACATCCCGCCCAGCAGCATAACAAGGCTCTCAGTTCTCCATGGCCTGTCCTGCCTTGCTGGATTTTACACTTTTTTCAGATGGCCCTTTTGACCGGGGGGAAGTGAGACTTCATTGTAGTGCAGATTTCCTTTGCAAGCTTGCTTAGTTGGCCAAAAAGGGCGTATGCGTTTTTTCCTGAATATATTCAGGAAAAAATGCATACGCCCTTTTTGGCCTAGTGCATCATTGTGGACGTTCTGCCTCTTTTCCTATGCTTTCAATGCAATTCCAGTCTACCTCCTGAAATCGGTTTCCTGCAATTCTGCCCCGCTTTCAAGTCCTCTTGGCAGCCTTACTTCAGTATATTTTTGGACGATAGCTGTCATTTATAACTCTGCAGGTTTGTGAATTACAGTGCCCCTGAGCTCCTTTCTTCAACTCCCTTTCTTGTGACCTGGCCGCAACACCGCATGATGGCTTCAGGCCCTAATCTGGTTCCAGCACGGCACGCTGAGCCTTTGGTTAATTCCTCTTCCTGGTGGGAAATGAGAGTTAAATTTGCCCGTCCAGACACCTCCAGCAAGTCTCTCATTGGTTCTCGCTATCCTGTTCATCTTCCGCTGAAATTGCAAACTGGGCCAAACAGGAGGTTAAAGGGACTGACTCTCCAAGTCAGGAGAGTGTTAGTAAAGCGTCTGGAATGTTGCACCCGAGTACCAGGGTACGAAAACTGAGACATATTTGAACACGTCTCCCGATCACATGGTTGATCATACTCTGGGTTCCACATGCATGTTTTAGCTGTAGGAAGAATACCTTAAACCTGGGTAGTTGAAACCCGTGGAATGGGTACCATGCAATATGACTTCAAAGGGTCTTCATTTGCTCACCGAACCTCTCCAATCCTATCACTGCTGTGTTTATGCCCCTGTACACATGCTTGATTCTCTTTCGGAGACATAGCAATCCATAGGTTTTAAGATACTTACTAGTCAGGTACATTCTTAGGCGTTTAATATGCGGTGTTGAGTCCATTTCGTTGAGCAAGGAGTAGCTCTTGTCTATTCCATATTTGGCTTAAGGAACTTTATCTGTGCTCATTTCAATCTCTGGTTTTATGCAGCACCCCAACTCACCTTTCCCCTTAAGCAAGCATAAGTTGGTTTTCTAAATTTGAGACCCTCTTCTGTTCTGAAATTCAGTTCCTGTGTAGCCAAGTTTACATTCTGTGTATTACTGATATCTTATGATGTTTCTTTTTCTGTGTGACTTATTTCAGTTAGAATCATCATACCTGAATCCACTCATTGTGCTGCTAAGGGCCTGATGACATAGATTTCATTGCTGAGTGATATTGCTTTGTAAGTAAATACCACAAGTTCTTTATCCATTTTTCACTTTCTGCGATGTTGAACTTGTACTGTAAACGAGGTGCTTGTAAACAGAGCCGTTCCAAACTTTGGGGTGGGTGTGTCTTTTTGATTTTAATTTCCCTAAGCTATAGGACCATAAGTGGAAGTGCCCTAGGCTCTGTTGCTTTGTTTTTTAGATGTTTCAGGAAACACCATACACTTCTCCCGAGTGTCTGTTGGCAATTTACATCCCGCCCATCAGCATAAAAAGGCTCCCAGTTCTCCATGGCCTGTCCTGCCTTGCAGGATTTTACACTTTTTTCAGATGGCCCTTTTGACCGGGGGGAAGTGAGACTTCATTGTAGTGCAGATTTCCTTTGCAAGCTTGCTTGGTTGGCCAAAAAGGGCGTATGAGTTTTTTCCTGAATATATTCAGGAAAAAACGCATACGCCCTTTTTGGCCAAGAGCATCATTGTGGACGTTCTGCCTCTTTTCCTATGCTTTCAATGCAATTCCAGTCTACCTCCTGAAATCGGTTTCCTGCAATTCTGCCCCGCTTTCAAGTCCTCTTGGCAGCCTTACTTCAGTATATTTTTGGATGATAGGTGTCATTTATAACTCTGCAGGTTTGTGAATTACAGTGCCCCTGAGCTCCTTTCTTCAACTCGCTTTCTTTTGAGCTGGCCGCAACACCGCAGGATGGCTTCAGGCTCTAATCTGGTTCCGGCACGGCACGCTGAGCCTTTGGTTATTTCCTCTTCCTGGTGGGAAATGAGAGTTAAATTTGCCCGTCCAGACAACTCCAGCTAGTCTCTCATTGGTTCTCCCTATTCCTGTTCATCTTCCGCAGAAATTGCAAACTGGGCCAAACAGGAGGTTAAAGGCGCTGACTCTCCAATTCGGGAGAGTGTTAGTAAAGAATCTGGAATGTTGCACCCGAGTACCAGGGGAGGAAAACTGAGACATATTTGAACACGTCTCCCGTTCACACGGTTGATCATACTCTGGGTTCCACATGCATGTTTTAGCTGAAGGAAGAATACCTTAAACCTGGAGAGTTGAGACCCGTGTAATGGGTACGATGCAAATTGACTTCAAAGGGTCTTCATTTGCTCACCGAACCTCTCCAATCCTATCACTGCTGCGTTTATGCCCCTGTACACACGCTTGATTCTCTTTTGGAGACATAGCAATCCATAGGTTTTAAGATACTTACTAGTCAGGTACATTCTTAGGCGTTTAATATAGGGTGTTGAGTCCATTTCGTTGAGCAAGGAGTAGCTCTTGTCTATTCCATATTTGGCTTAAGGAACTTTATCTGTGCTCATTTCAATCTCTGGTTTTATGCAGCACCCCAACTCACCTTTCCCCTTAAGCAAGCATAAGCTGGTTTTCTAAATTTGAGACCCTGTTCTGTTCTGTAATTCAGTTCCTGTGTAGCCAAGTTTACATTCCGTGTATTACTGATACCTTATGATGTTTCATTTTATGTGTGACTTATTTCAGTTAGAATCATCATACCTGAATCCACTCATTGTGCTGCTAAGGGCCTGATGACATAGATTTCATTGCTGAGTGATATTGCTTTGCAAGTAAATACCACAACTTCTTTATCCATTTTTCACTTTCTGCGATGTTGAACTTGTACTGTAAATGAGGTTCTTGTAAACAGAGGCGTCCCAAACTTTGGGGTGGCTGTGTCTTTTTGATTTTAATTTCCCTAAGCTATAGGACCATAAGTGGAAGTGCCCTAGGCTCTGTTGCTTTGTTTTTTAGATGTTTCAGGAAACACCATACACTTCTCCCGAGTGTCTGTTGGCAATTTACATCCCGCCCAGCAGCATAACAGGGCTCTCAGTTCTCCATGGCCTGTCCTGCCTTGCTGGATTTTACACTTTTTTCAGATGGCCCTTTTGACCGGGGGGAAGTGAGACTTCATTGTAGTGCAGATTTCATTGCAAGCTTGCTTGGTTGGCCAAAAAGGGCGTATGCGTTTTTTCCTGAATATATTCAGGAAAAAACGCATACGCCCTTTTTGGCCAAGTGCATCATTGTGGACGTTCTGCCTCTTTTCCTATGCTTTCAATGCAATTCCAGTCTACCTCCTGAAATTGGTTTCCTGCAATTCTGCCCCGCTTTCAATCCTCTTGGCAGCTTTACTTCAGTATATTTTTGGATGATAGCTGTCATTTATAACTCTGCAGGTTTGTGAATTACAGTGCCCCTGAGCTCCTTTCTTCAACTCGCTTTCTTTTGAGCTGGCCGCAACACCGCAGTGTGGCTTCAGGCTCTAATCTGGTTCCGGCACGGCACACTGAGCCTTTGGTTAATTCCTCTTCCTGGTGGGAAATGAGAGTTAAATTTGCCCGTCCAGACACCTCCAGCTAGTCTCTCATTGGTTCTCCCTATTATTGTTCATCTTCCGCAGAAATTGCAAACTGGGCCAAAGAGGAGGTTATAGGCGCTGACTCTCCAATTCGGGAGAGTGTTAGTAAAGAATCTGGAATGTTGCACCTGAGTACCAGGGGAGGAAAACTGAGACATATTTGAACACGTCTCCCGTTCACACGGTTGATCATACTCTGGGTTCCACATGCATGTTTTAGCTGAAGGAAGAATACCTTAAACCTGGAGAGTTGAGACCCTTGTAATGGGTACCATGCAAATTGACTTCAAAAGGTCTTCATTTGCTCACCGAACCTCTCCAATCCTATCACTGCTGCGTTTATTCCCCTGTACAAACGCCTGATACTCTTTTGGAGACATAACAATCCATAGGTTTTAAGATACTTACTAGTCAGGTACATTCTTAGGCGTTTAATATGGGGTGTTGAGTCCATTTCGTTGAGCAAGGAGTAGCTCTTGTCTATTCCATATTTGGCTTAAGGAACTTCATCTGTGCTCATTTCAATCTCTGTTTTTATGCAGCACCCCAACTCACCTTTCCCCTTAAGCAAGCATAAGTTGGTTTTCTAAATTTGAGACCCTGTTCTGTTTTGGAATTCAGTTCCTGTGTAGCCAAGTTTACATTCCGTGTATTAGTGATATCTTATGATGTTTCTTTTTCTGTGTGACTTTTTTCAGTTAGAATCATCATACCTGAATCCACTCATTGTGCTGCTAAGTGCCTGATGACATAGATTTCATTGCTGAGTGATATTGCTTTGTAAGTAAATACCACAACTTCTTTATCCATTTTTCACTTTCTGCGATGTTGAACTTGTACTGTAAACGAGGTTCTTGTAAACAGAGGCGTCCCAAACTTTGGGGTGGCTGTGTCTTTTTGATTTTAATTTCCCTAAGCTATAGGACCATAAGTGGAAGTGCCCTAGGCTCTGTTGCTTTGTTTTTTAGATGTTTCAGGAAACACCATACACTTCTCCCGAGTGTCTGTTGGCAATTTACATCCCGCCCATCAGCATAACAAGGCTCCCAGTTCTCCATGGCCTGTCCTGCCTTTCTGGATTTTACACTTTTTTCAGATGGCCCTTTTGACCGGGGGGAAGTGAGACTTCATTGTAGTGCAGATTTCCTTTGCAAGCTTGCTTGGTTGGCCAAAAAGGGCGTATGCGTTTTTTCCTGAATATATTCAGGAAAAAACGCATACGCCCTTTTTGGCCAAGTGCATCATTGTGGACGTTCTGCCTCTTTTCCTATGCTTTCAATGCAATTCCAGTCTACCTCCTGAAATCGGTTTCCTGCAATTCTGCCCCGCTTTCAGGTCCTCTTGGCAGCCTTACTTTAGTCTATTTTTGGATGATAGCTGTCATTTATAACTGTGCAGGTTTGTGAATTACAGTGCCCCTGAGCTCCTTTCTTCAACTCGCTTTCTTGTGACCTGGCCGCAACACCGCAGGATGGCTTCAGGCCCTAATCTTGTTCCAGCACGGCACGCTGAGCCTTTGGATAATTCCTCTTCCTGGTGGGAAATGAGAGTTAAATTTGCCCGTCCAGACACCTCCAGCTACTCTCTCATTGGTTCTCGCTATTCCTGTTCATCTTCCGCAGAAATTGCAAACTGGGCTAAACAGGAGGTTAAAGGGACTGACTCTCCTAGTCGGGAGAGTGTTAGTAAAGCGTCTGGAATGTTGCACCCGAGTACCAGGGTACGAAAACTGAGACATATTTGAACACGTCTCCCGATCACATGGTTGATCATACTCTGGGTTCCACATGCATGTTTTAGCTGAAGGAAGAATACCTTAAACCTGGAGAGTTGAGACCCGTGTAATGGGTACCATGCAAATTGACTTCAAAGGGTCTTCATTTGCTCACCGAACCTCTCCAAACCTATCACTGCTGCGTTTATGCCCCTGTACACACGCTTGATTCTCTTTCGGAGACATAGCAATCCATAGGTTTTAAGATACTTACTAGTCAGGTACATTCTTAGGCGTTTAAGATGGGGTGTTGAGTCCATTTCATTGAGCAAGGAGTAGCTCTTGTCTATTCCATATTTGGCTTAAAGAACTTTATCTGTGCTCATTTCAATCTCTGGTTTTATGCAGCACCCCAACTCACCTTTCCCCTTAAGCAAGCATAAGTTGGTTTTCTAAATTTGAGACGCTGTTCTGTTTTGGAATTCAGTTCCTGTGTAGCCAAGTTTACATTCCGTGTATTACTGATATCTTATGATGTTTCTTTTTCTGTGTGACTTATTTCAGTTAGAATCATCATACCTGAATCCACTCATTGTGCTGCTAAGGGCCTGATGACATAGATTTCATTGCTGTGTGATATTGCTTTGTAAGTAAATACCACAAGTTCTTTATCCATTTTTCACTTTCTTCGATGTTGAACTTGTACTGTAAACGAGGTTCTTGTAAACAGAGCCGTTCCAAACTTTGGGGTGGCTGTGTCTTTTTGATTTTAATTTCCCTAAGCTATAGGACCATAAGTGGAAGTGCCCTAGGCTCTGTTGCTTTGTTTTTTAGATGTTTCAGGAAACACCATACACTTCTCCCAAGTGTCTGTTGGCAATTTACATCCCGCCCAGCAGCATAACAAGGCTCTCAGTTCTCCATGGCCTGTCCTGCCTTTCTGGATTTTACACTTTTTTCAGATGGCCCTTTTGACGGGGGGAAGTGAGACTTCATTGTAGTGCAGATTTCCTTTGCAAGCTTGCTTGGTTGGCCAAAAAGTGCGTATGCGTTTTTTCCTGAATATATTCAGGAAAAAACGCATACGCCCTTTTTGGCCAAGTGCATCATTGTGGACGTTCTGCCTCTTTTCCTATGCTTTCAATGCAATTCCAGTCTACCTCCTGAAATCGGTTTCCTGCAATTCTGCCCCGCTTTCAAGTCCTCTTGGCAGCCTTACTTCAGTATATTTTTGGACGATAGCTGTCATTTATAACTCTGCAGGTTTGTGAATTACAGTGCCCCTGAGCTCCTTTCTTCAACTCGCTTTCTTTTGAGCTGGCCGCAACCCCGCAAGATGGCTTCAGGCCCTAATCTGTTTCGGGCACGGCACGCTGAGCCTTTGGTTAATTCCTCTTCCTGGTGGGAAATGAGAGTTAAATTTGCCCGTCCAGACACCTCCAGCTAGTCTCTCATTGGTTCTCCCTATTCCTGTTCATCTTCCGCAGAAATTGCAAACTGGGCCAAACAGGAGGTTAAAGGGACTGACTCTCCAAGTTGGGAGAGTGTTAGTAAAGCGTCAGGAATGTTGCACCCGAGTACCAGGGTACGAAAACTGAGACATATTTGAACACGTATCCCGATCACATGGTTGATCATACTCTAGGTTCCACATGCATGTTTTAGC